>NC_143060.1:63934000-64234700 GCF_052426305.1 Pelodiscus sinensis
AATAAGACACTGTCGATATTCTCATGGAATAAGATGATCTAATCCTGTAGGTCTTTTCCATTCCCAATGTCTATGCCCATGTATTCTACTGCGTACTGAATTTCGCAATTTGCTGTTCTGGACAACTGTATTTCTTCTAGTTAACTGGCTGTTACATATATTTCTTGTACTGCAGTGCCACTTAATCGCCCCAGCTTCTTTTTGCTAGGCATTTGTACAAGCATGAAACAAAATAAGTCATTTCTTTGGGGCAAGGACCATCTAAGCAAACATTTAAATGGTACCATAGTTCTAATCTTTACTCTGATCGCTTTCATAGGATTTGAACCCACAACCTCTTATGCAAGGCTGGCATACCTACATCTCAAAGCACTTGATAGGCTGTTAATAATGTAGCTGTACATTCCTTACCATTTTAGACTATAAGCTCTTCAGGAAAGGGACTAGAATTTACAGCATGTTTGTACAGTGCCTATCATAATAGGGCTTGAATAGCCTCTGGCCTGTAAGCGCTAGCACAACACAAACCTTAAATCAAAGGTTTGGCCCAAATGGATGGTTCCTAGCACTGAGTCAGATGGCTGCATCTTTTCCAAAGGAAGCAATCGTCTAAAACTAGAAATTTTTGGGGGGGTTAATTAATTATTTATTTTTAAAAAAAATAATAATTTGGCAACTTTCAGTGCCCCCAAGAGCAAGAGTTTACTAATTGAGCTGGATATATTGTCAGTAGATGCTACACTGTCTCCCCTGCTCCCATCATGCTCTGCCTAATGAAATGAAAGAATAATTTAAGTCTCATTTAACTAGTTCTTAAACCGTACCAATAAGGATGAGTACACCTGGATTGGATTCCTATTCACTGACTTGCTTTATGACCTAGAAGGAAATGACATAAGTTCTCTGTACTCTGCAAAATATAACACAGCTTTATCTTGGAACAGTGTCTGACACATTAGTTATACCTCAAAACACTCCATAAGTTAAATACTAGATTTACAAAGTTTAAAAAAATAAATTGTGGTGGAAAAGAGAAATTGTGGTGGAAAAGAGAGGCCGGGAGTTAGGGTACGTTTTCAGAGGAAAACAGATGCATAGTCGAGATGCACAGAGATTGTTCCAGATGGCAGGAGATGCAAAGGAGTAGGTTCTAGGTCCAATAGTGGTGAGACTGTGAAATGAGGCAGGGAGGATGCTGGTAGTAGGCAAGGGGGATGAACAGAAAGGGGAATGGAGAGACAATCAGCCGGTTCATCGCCTGGTGTAAATCATCATGGCCTGATCAACTTTGCTGGAACTATAATGATCTACACCAGCAGAGGATCTGGCCAAAAGTCAATGCAGCATGTTTACGGAGGGCTTTAAGAACAATGGGGTTCATTTTCAACCAGATCCTGAAATGGAGGGAAAGAGGGCTATTGTTTAAAGATGTAGGTGGCATGGTTACATATCTTTTCATGGCTAATGAGCAGCACTCTGTACATGACTCATTTCAGAGAGGTAGCCGTGTTAGTCTTTAAAGTGCCACCGGACTCCTGGCTGTTTTCATTCTGTACATGCTCAGTTAAAGCATGGCAACACTGCAGAGATGGAAGCTACTATAATCAAGACAAGGGATGATAAAACCACAGATGCTGATTTCAGCAGAGGAGGGACTGAGAAGTGGGGATATATGCAGGCAGTGCTGCTCAGGTAGAACTAGAGAGATTCACAGACACAGGAGACCCAGGAAGAGGAGGGTAACTCCAGTATTGCAGACAGTGATAGGCAAATCCGAGGCCCACATCCTGGAGAGAAATAGAGGAAATCAGGTTCATCTGAGGATGTTCCTTTTCCCTAAAGGAAGCACGTCGGGCTTTGAGACATTTTGCTAAAGGAAGTTGAGACACACTGGCCAAGGCAGGTCGTGAGGTGGTGAAAATGTGCATACTTTAAAAGTTAGAAGTATTAGCTCAAATTAAAGCCATCTTTTTTATGGCTAATCGGAGAACGAGCATGGGGCTGAGACTTGAACCTTATGGGATTTCATACTGCTGTGCTTTTCCCAGAGAGGAGCAGTTTCGATGATAATGCCAGAATGAAACTGCCAAGGCTGCTGTGGTTATTGGAGGGGAGAGAAAGCTGCTTCTAAAGCACTTTGCTGGGATCACAGACAGGTTTGAGCATCAATGGACATTTCGTGAGGAAGGCTGTGGGGGGCTGGCTCCTTGAAGCAGGGCTAGCTAAAGGGAAATGGCCAAACATTTACCACATATGGTGCAACAAATATTGTGAAACGTAGTTATTCCATCCCTGCCTGTCTGAACCTGGGAATGTTGGGATTCAACGGCTTTTGAGTGTGAGTAGCCACCATTAGCTCTATCCTAGTGTCCACAGCACAGACATTGGCTATAAAATTATTTGCCGTGTTAAGACTAGGGATGTAATAGTGTAGTCAATTAACCAAGTCAATTAAAGCTTATCAGTTAATGCTGTAGACGACACACATTTTCCCCTCCCTTGCTAGTAAATTTTTTACAGGCTGGCCAGCAGCTCATCTCTGTCCCGGCTTGTGCTGAGTCTGGGACCTACCCCACTGCGGCTCTGCATTTAAAGTGTATTAGAAGCCAGGTGGGCAGGCAGCGCGTCTCAGTTCCAGCTTGTGCCGGGTCCAGGAGCTCAGACCCCACCCCCAAACAGGTGCTGCTGCTACCTCTGTATCAGAGGCAGCAGCACGGGCGACAGGCAGCCAGTCCGCGAGGGGAGCTAGTTTTTAAACTGGCTCCCCTCGTGGACCAGCTCCCGCCTGGCACCCCATGCTGCTGCCTCTGATACAGGCATTGGCTGTTGGCCCCACCCCCAGGTACTATAGAACAGTCGAGTAACGAATAAGAATTCATGAGGTTAATCGACTATTCAATTAACTGATATTTAACATCCCTAGTTAAGACCTAACAGTTCAATAGCTCTGAAACAGGGTCATGTGCAATACCAGCTTGCAAATAGGAAAGGGGGTATTGTCAGAGGTACATGGCAAAATCCTGTTCCCAGTTACACTGGAGTAGATCTGTAGTAACGCCACTGAGATCAATTAAGTTGTTGCTGATTTATCTTAGTTTAAATGAGAGCAGAATCTAGCCCGTTCTGCATTGTTGACATTGCAACGATACCAATGAAAAATGGCTAAATAGACACCAGCACCAGTGAAAAGCAGAACTCATATGTGAAGGTTTTCTATATTCATTGGCACCCCACAAAATACCCAATACCCACTGTGCCCAAGAGGCAGACATTTTCACAGAAATTAGAAATGGAAAATTCCCATTCAGTTCTCTAATACTCTAGTCCATATCCCGGCCAGTTGCTGCCTATTATACATATACTTGTTTATCCAGACTAGTGGGGCATTCAGTCATGTGGATTGAAAAGACAAGTTACTTATTTTACAGTTTCCATAAACTTAATTTTGTGTAAATGGCTGAATTTCTCATGTTTACTTTCTGCACTGAGACTGCTTCTATTTCCAAAGCCATTTCCTGTAGAAAGCTGCTCCTAACAATTTTATTTTCCTGTGTGGGTTGATGTTTTTAATAATTTGTGGGTGTGTATGAGCATGTTTAAGTTAAATTCTGATTTTAATGGAACACAAAACACATCTGGGGCTCCAGAAGAAATGGAGCTACAATATGATTTACAATACGCTGTAGCTACAATATGAGTTACAATATAAGCCACAATATCTTATAGGTACAATATGAGCTGACCACATTCTGCTTGGAATACAACTGAATCTAACTTGGTTAGACTGTTGTTTTTTTGTTTGTTTGTTTTTTTGCATGAGTGATACTGCCTTTTTCCAGGACATTGCTTGCCAACTGACATATTACCTACGTTTACACAAGTTTTGGATTATTTCAGTTATTAGAAAACAGAACGGGAACAAGTAAGGTAAATGTTGGGGCCTTTGGGTATTATCTTTTTCTTCTCATGTGTTTTTTCTTCCACAAGGTCTACATTTTTTAATGTACCAGGCTTCCTAATTAATTAGTTTGAAAGATTTATGTCTAAATCCCATAGACTGCTTTGCAAATGTCTACATCTTTGCTTTTATTTATTTTCTGATTGAGTTCTTTAATATAATAAGGATTTTTGTAAAAAGTGTGTAACATTAGCTTCATTTTTATATGTTACTTACCAATCAAATATTTACATTATTCATTATGTGGCATTAGCTATTATTTTATTAAATTAAGTCTCTCTCTAAGGCAAGATAATTGTTATAAATGCTATCATTACAAAAATTCTGAATTATATTAATCACTTCTGGTCAAATGAAATAAACTTTTCTTTAAAAAAATAAGCAGATGATAAAGAGCATAAATATTTTGGTCTTATGGAGCCTGTGAAATAATATGTGCACTGTAAGACATGAAAAAGGCTCCGGAGCAGGTAGATAATTTATATATTAACGGCTGTCAATTAATATGTGTTAACACCTGTGATTAACGCAGGACAGAATTCACACGATAACTTTTTTAACATGCATTTAATCGCAGGTGTTTCCGTGGTGCTGCCCCTTTGAAACACCACCACAGAGTTTCAAAGGGGCAGCACAAGCAGAGCCCAGGATCAGCTGTGTGGCGCTGCCCCTCTGAAACACCACCGCGGTGTTGGGGCAGCACGCACAGCTGATCCCAGGTTCCGCTCTGTGCTGCCCCTTTGAAATGCCACAATGGCGTTTCAAAGGGGCAGTGTTGCATGAAGCTCGGGGTCAGCTGGAGTCTTATTGTTTAACAGGGCAATTAATCACGATTAATTTTTTTAATTGCTTGACAGCCCTATCAGCAGTTTGATATTAGCTTGTGTGGCAATCAGAACATGTAAATATGAATAAACCTTAGTATGATCCCATGGCAATAAAACAATACAAAAAAACCATAGAAAACAGTGTCTGAAATAGAAACTATAGATAACACAACAGATCCTGATATAACCAGTCCAGTAGTGAAATCCTGACTGCTGAAGGCAAATGGCAAAACTCCCATTGGCTTCAATGGAAACAACATTTCATTCTAGATATTTCTTTGAAGGAAAACACTCTGAGCAAGTTTAAACATTTTAACTTGAAGCACATACTGTATATTAACTGGAACACAATTGTCTGTGAAAATATATATTCTAATAACACTTACCTGTGTGGTGAGGCTTATTTCATTAGTGTGTGTAAAGTGCTTGAGGTGTTTAGGTGAAAGGCACTATAAAAGGAAAAAAAATATCATTTATGCTTCATCAAGATCTAATCATATTCTCATTTCTTATCTTAAAGGAAACTAGAAAAATGTTCCCCTTACCACTGGAATATTCTTCAGTTGTCTGATAAGCAATAGGGTCCCACCGATTTGGCTGCCACCTGTAATAGGAAACTGGAACAAACTAAGCTTTAGCAACTGCTCTTCTCTTCCCAGCTCAGCTTCTGATATCTCTTTCCCCCTCTGTGAGTTTAAATCTCATTCAGGCTAGATGGAAGGAGCCAATAGAGACACTTGGGTGTTTCCCTTCTGAGCTTTCCATAAGGAATGAAGAAGGGTTGACAGAGAATGAAAAATTCTTCACTGTGTCTCAGTCTCTCATTCTATCAGACCCTATCACTTTATGTCTAGGTTTTGACTAAAAACCAGCAGATGTTAATATTTTTGCAAAAACAGGAGCAAAGATCTCAGAATTGCTGTGAAGTCCCATACACTGTTAAGCGCTTTGAAAGCATCATTTTGCTGAGGCCTGGGCATACTGAGCACAAAAAAGAAAAAAGTATAACTTCAAAACCCGTTCCGATTAAATCGCAGCACTGTGGGTTCATAGATTTGTCTCTTCCACAAACAGAAGCGGATCCAATAAAGATAGAACCTGATTTTTGGGAGGAGCTTTTTGAATTCATTATATTACCCCACTGAAGGAGTGGGGGCTCATAAGTGGGAAGAGGGCTTTAAAACAAGCATGACAGAAGATTTTTGCCAAGTACATTTGGAGTCAATTGGGGAGGAGGGGCAAGAAAGGCACCACTGTCTTTTCAGTATTCCAGGCAGGACTCTATTGTCAACTGAGGCTGCCTTGGGTACTTTTATTTTTGAGGCTTGGGACTCTGGGTTTATTTCTTGCCTTTTATATTCATTATCATTTGACCTTTTGACTCTTGGGGACTGATTCAGGGGAGGCAACATGTCATGGGCCAACGGTCTAAGCACAGGACTCTGAGCCAGGAGCAGCTGCACGCTGGCCCCCTTTAGATTCTGACACACCGCAGGGGCCTGGTGCAAGTCAATTACAGGCAGTCCCCGGGTTACATGGATCCGACTTACATCGGATCCCTACTTACAAACGGGGTGAGGCAACCCCGCACTAGCTGCTTCCCCCCAGCAGACCAGGGAGACGCGAAGCTAGCGCCCCTCCCCCCCACAGCAGACCAGGGAGACGCAAAGCTAGCGCCCCTCTCCCCCCAGCAGACCAGGGAGACGCGGAACGGCTTTTCTCAGCAGACACCTCAGCTTGAGAATAAAGGACTGAGGGAAGTGAGGTGTGGGAGAATAAAACTGAGCTCTGGAGAAATGTTTGGCTAGAGTTTCCCCTACAATATGTACCAGTTCCGACTTACATACAAATTCAACTTAAGAACAAACCTACAGTCCCTATCTTGTACATAACCCGGGGACTGCCTGTAGTCTTTCACAATATCAGTTTCCCAGTCTGTGACAGGGTGACAATGGCCCAGATCCTCCAGTATCATACAGCACTTTATGCCTCATGGCCCTAGAGCCAGCACAGTTGTTCACGGCCGATTCTCCATTAGCCCAGTTTGTGTTACCATCTTTTCCTATTGCTGGCACAGGGAGCATAGCCAGGAAAAATGGGCCATACCCAGGTTGTTTCCGTGCCCTGCTGATTCCCTATCACAGAGGCTCCCTGGAAACACTGGCAGCTGGAGCTATTTAGAGTGCAGGTTGACCCTAACTTACATTAGGGGGCCACCCTGGCTCAGAATAGGCTCAGGATCTGACCCAATCACACTTAACTTTCTCCCCAGGATGTTGCGGATTCCAGCACTCCGCAATGCAAGGCACAGTGCAAATGGTAAGTATCACAGACATGCATCGATGGCTCCTTCTCTCATCTTCTGGGCTCAGATATGAAGTATGGTGCACTTTGTTGCACAGAGCAGATTTTTCCAAACCCTCGCTAGGACTGCAAGTCAAGGCGTTACGTCTGAGCTGTTGGATTAAACAACTCCCACCAACAATGGTCTGAAAGAAGGGAGAAAAAGATATTCTGGAAACTTCGTCAGCAAAGGCAAACTGAATTCAAAAACCGTATTTTCAAGAGGTTCTGGACATTGCTTGCAACCACTTGGACAAAACAGTTTAGGCTAACGGACATCCTGAAGATCCACATTAAAGAAACTATTAGTTCTCATCATCTAAAGGACTCTAATATGCCCTACTTGTTCCTTTGTTTTTCTAAATGGTTGCTGCAATAGGAGAGCAGACAGGACTCCAGGAGGTGTTCAGGAAAAGGTAAAACTATGCTTTCATGACAAATCTTGACTTGATCTAAGAACTCCAACAGGCTTTGCCCACATCAGCAGAGGATGTCGGAACAATGATCCATCAGACAGCTCTGATTTACTCAATGATGTCATGCTCTTTATTGGTAACAATCTTGGAGAAATAAAATAGTGAAGTTCAGGGCCAGATTCTCTCCTGTGTGGAGATCCACCCAGGGCAGAGGAAGAGGAGCGTGCCCATCAGATGTCCAACTACAGTTCCCTGATTCTTTCCCATTAGCAGCTCTGACTCTAACATGGCAGCTGCTCTAACCTGTGCTAGCTGGCTATCGTCTCCAAGGAACCATCTACAACTAAGAATTGCTGGAGAACAGTGGTGTGATTCCAGACATGCCCTTTCCTGGCCCAAAGGGTGATGTAATGGGGATAAATTTGAGAGGAGAATTTGGAATTGTGAGCAGATAACCTTCTTTTGAATTAAGAATATTTTTAAAAATCACAAAATTACTAAAAGCCAGAGGGAAAAACACAGTACATGGGAATTATGCAGCCTTCCCCATAACTCAGGCAAGTGTACAGGATAGGAAATATTCCTCAGGATTCCTACATACCTGCCAGTTGTGCAAATCTCATTTAGTTCAGCAGCCTTTGCCTGGCAACGTGTGCATTAGAGTGTGCACATCTGCACATTTACTGTTTGTGCACTGGGTGGGTCAAATGGGACTCTATGATGTGATGCGAGAGCAGGATTTTAAATTCAAGAGATAACAGAGCTTAGAGCTGCATTTGTCCTCTTGGATTCCTGGCATCAGTCTCCTCTTATATCCCGCACCCTCCCCAGGGGCATACTCCTCATACACAGCACCTCCCACACTCACCTCTGCCATTTTCCAGCTGGACTCGCCAGCTCTCCCTGTAGCTGCTCAGCAGGGCATATGCTGCAAAAAACAATGCACGATTATTGTTTTTATTTTTGTAAACAAAATCTCTTGGGCTGTGCCCATATCCCTTTTTGCATTTGCAGCCCACAAATATTCTAGCAAAGGAGCTCGCTGACCAGCCTGTTTTCAGAAATGGAGAAGTCAAGCAAATAATAAAGAAAATCTAGGAAAAGCAAATGTATCATTCTCTTCTGCAAGCACCAAAAACTTGATTTTAAGCATTCCATTCAGCCCATCAGGGACCAGACACGCACCATGCAAGGAACTTCGGTGCTCAGAGGCACAAAGTTTGAGTTTTTAGCATCACAACAAACTGCTCACAAATGAGTTACAGTCCAAGAACTTGGCTATCCTTGTATTTTCAGAGCTCTGTGCTCCTCAGGTACCGGGGATTCCCTCGGTGTAGAGGAATCTTCATTTGATAAGAACAGCTGTAAGGGGCTCCTATATCCTACCCTCAATTACCCTCCTAGGTCAACTCTCTCACAGTTTTTCTCTGAAAGCGGGGCAAAGGGGCCAGCACCAGGGCAGGATTTAGCCCAGAGCCTTGCCCCTCTGGGTTGCTGGTCCCGAGCCATCTGTAGAGAGTAGTGACTGAAAATTGCTACCATACTATGGCACTTTTGTGATGCAAGTTAGTGGTCTCAGTCCAGTGCCTAGAGAACAGAGGTCCACATGACAGAAACCATCCACCACAAGTAGTACCCAAGTTGGCAGGGAGGCCCAGGATAGAATAGGCTCTGGAGGCTGATCTATCCTCTCAACCCTAAAATCAGTCCTGTCAGGCCATGAGCAAGGAGTTGATGTTCTTTAGCAAAAGTTGGGGTTCATCATGCTACTGATTTTGCTGTGCACAAACAAACATTAATCCCCAGGACTCGAATAACAGGCTGCACAGAACTGTGCTTCTATTGTAACACACCAGAACTCCTCTGCCTCTGCTCAGACATCTCAGTAGGAAACCTGTCAGAAAAGAAAGCACTTCAGGTCCGTGAAAGGAGCTAATTTCAAAGGCAAAACTTTCTGGGTGCTGCAGCCAGCAGATATGAATTGTTAATTTCGCTAAGTGGTTGATTTCAAAATAAAGAGCCGAAAATATGTTCCCCCTGAAGTCACAACTCTGTTTACTGCAGCAGACAGTTACTTTAAAGCATCTTGACTGAGATTCCACACATTGCAAAAGGGCAGCTACTCTTTCAAGGCAAGACAGTAGAGGAAGAAACATACCACCCATGCAGAATTTCCCAGTCATTTTTCATGGGTGAGAGGGTCATGATAGTTCTTTTATGCCTGTAAACCACAAGTACTTCATCAAAATGTGTGAGCTGAGAAGACGTGAATTTTGCCTCTAAAAACCAAGAACAAGACCTATGAATAGCCAGGCAGACAAAGAAGCAGCCTGAGAGAGAGATGGGAAAAAGAGACTGAGACAAACCAAATGCCTAGAAATTATGGACATGCAGCACAGACATATTAAATGGAAAATGACCACGTTGTGTGGTATATTGCTTAGCCACATTACATCATTTTTTCCTGTTGGAACTCCATCCCCATCATTTTTACAAGCTCTCTCCTCCCAACATCAGATCCTTGAGGTCTGCACAAAACCTTAGCCTGAGGTTTTGCAAAGGCTACCAGTTTAATGAAATGAGGGCAGTATTTATTCAGACTGACATCAGCACTGGGATGAAGTTCCTACACAGTGTAAACCTCGAAAACAGTTTGTGGTCCCTTCCTCCCTGCACAAAAGCGGAGTTTCACTATAAAAGGAAAGGCAAACTGGGCAAAAGAGCCACACCCTTTCCTCCAAGAATGGTAGCAAGAGATCTCATCAGCTCTGCAGTGGTAGGAGGGTGTCAACATCCTTGTTAATGATGGACTCTTCGCTTGTATCAGCAAGCAACTATAGCAAGTCTAGCCCAGCTCTTCTTTGTTCCCTGCATACGGACACAGCTGCAATAAGAGCAGGAATTAGGGGGTCTTCTCTGTCCCCCAGCACGATGACAACTTTCCTCTCCTATGGTTTTGTCTGCACCAGAAATGTGCACAAGTCCAGAAACTGATGGACAACCAGCAATAGCGCTGATCTGGTACAACGTGCTAATGTAGTCACAGGAAGCTGGGATTTGCACTGTAGGAATTCACCCAAGTTTCAAGCAGATTATGCACTGACCCAGGGGAGCTCTGGAAGGTCCCCAGCTAGGCCAAGAGAAAGGTATTTTGCAACACTCCTAGGGAGTGCAGTATATCTTCCTGCAACTACTCAGTTCTGCTGACCTCTGTTAGATGGGAAGGGGAAAGGGAGCAGAGCCACAGCTACTTCCCACTCCAGTATGGGTGAATTCCTCTTGGAGGAAACAAGTTCAATAGAAGCCCAAGGGCTGTACAATCCTGGCCAGCTGTAACCCAAATCCTGCAAGGTGGATGAGCTTAATGTAAGGAATCACCCTCCCTCCACAATGTAGCCCTCAGGAAGTGTGTACGCTACAGTCTATCTAGAAAATATTGTATTGCTATCCTCAAATACATCTCATCACTGACCCTCCCAATTATCACTCCCAAGTGGATTCAATCTCCAGTTATCCAGCCAATAACTACATTCCTTGATCATTTTGACCCAAAGATTACTACTCTTTTAAGTGATTATTGTAGCTTGAAGCCATAGGGTAAAAGTAGGGCTGGGGGAGGAGACCCCAACCTTGCCTCCTCTGTCCAGGCCCCACTCCCCAGCACTACAGGGAAGTAGGGTGGAGCAGGGCCCCAGCCCCTCCCAGCACAGTGGGGAATGAGGAGGGCATGCAGCCCCAGTCTCCCCAGCCCCAGAACACAGGGGAGGGAGGAGGGCACATAGCCCCATACTCCCCGGCCCTGGAGTTCAGGCAGAGCGAGCACTGGGGGCTGGGAGCAACAACACTCCTCTCCCAGTGCACCTACAGTAGGCATTTGGGGGGCAGAGTGTAGGTGGACCCCTGCCTGGCACTTTGGGAGGGCAATGCGATCCCCTGTGCTTGAAACACTGTTTTTATCTTCTTTCCACAGAAGCAAAGATTGCTAGAAGATCCCACAGGTCCATCCAATCTGCTAGTCTCTAACAGTAACCACTGCTGAATTCTGCATTGGAAGGCAGAATACCTCTCAGCAATGCTACATAAAACCCCACATTCCCTCACAATCGGTGCTATCAATATACAATTTCCTTTACAACATCTTCCTCTGTGTGGTTGTCATTTGCACGTATGCTGGGGAGAGCTTACATCTGTAGAGCACTAAGAAGCCCTTGCAACAGAATAAGACAAAGTGAATACATTTAAACAACTGCAATCACTTAACAGTGTCTGCAGTCTGGTGGATAATAAAACCAGACACACAAATTAGGCATCTCGGCCTGTGAACTCGTCTTCATGGGGAGTCGGGACAGGGTTTCTCGCTCCAGGCCAGGAGCTTTTACCACCTGTGGATTTCACTGTCACTCAGGCCAGCAGCTTCCTCAGGTTTGCCTGAAATAGAGCTGGTGCCAGGGGGTTGGGCTGCAGAAGGGGAACAAACCACAATTCAAACCCATGGCTCTGCCTGGTTCCACCAAACTCTCCCAACCCTCCAAAACCCATCCAGCCCTCACCCCCAAGCCTCCCTTCTACCCTAAGCCTCCCAAAGCCTTTTCTCTCCAGCCATGCTTCCCCCACCTCCTCTTCCTCCCCCCAACCACCCTCCCCAATCTCTCCTCCTCCCCCAACCACCCCTTCCCCTAACTCCTCTACACCCTCCAAACCCCCTTCCTCCCACCAACCCCCCCCCCAACCCCCCCTCCTTCTTCCTTCAACCCCCTCCCCAACTTCTTCCTTCCAACCCCCCCATTCCTCCTTCTTCCTTCCAACCCCCCTCCCCAACCCCCCTTCTTCCTTCAACCCCCCCCCTCCCCCAACCCCCCTCCTCCCTCCAACCCCCCTCCCCCAACCCCCCTTCTTCCTTCAACCCCCCCATTCCTCCCTCCAACCCCCCTCCCCAACCCTCCTTCTTCCCCTTCAACCCCCCTCCCCAACTCCTCCCTCCAACCCCCCCCCCAACCCCCTTCTTCCTTCCAACCCCCCCATTCCTCCCTCCAACCCCCCTCCCCCAACCCCCCTTCTTCCTCCAACCCCCCCATCCTCCTCCCCCCCTCCAACCCCCACTTTCCTTCGCTCAAACCACCGCCAACCGCCCCGCCCCGCGACACCCTCGCTCCGCCCCTCCCCCCCAGCCCGCCCCTCAGGCTCTCGCGCGGGCGCGGGCGCGGGCGCATGCGCAGGCGGGGAAGATGGCGGCCTCCATGCTGGGTCGGGCGCTGCGGGCCGCTCTGCAGGTCAGTCCCCCCCCGCGCGCCGGCCCCGCCCCTCCCCGCCAGCCGGGTCCCGCAGCGCCGCGGGGTGGCAGCCCGCCCGCAGGGAACTGCCTGTGCGGCCCCCGCGCGCGCTCCCAGCCCCTGCCCCGGCGCGCGCAGCCGCGGTGCAAGGTCCGGCGGGGGGGGGGGGGGGTTGCAGCGCGCGCACGCGGCTGGGCGAGGGGCTGAACCTGCCGCTTTCCCGCTGGGCAGATGGTCCCCTCGCCGTGGGCCGGGCACGCGCGGGGCTACTACGTGGACTGGAGGATGCTGCGCGACGTCAAGAGGCGCAGGCTGGCTTATGAGTACGCGGACGAGAGGCTGCGGATCAACGCGCTCCGAAAAAACAACATCCTGCCCAAAGAGCTGCAGGTAACGTCCCCGGGACCCGGACCCCATGGCCGCAGGCTCCCCCTTCTGCAGCGGGGCGAGCTGTGGGCTCTGTCTGGGTGGGGGAGGAAGCAGCTCCACACACTGCTGTTCCCCCTCTCCTGGTTGGGGCATGGCAGCGCAGGGAAGCTCTGTCCCTGCACTTGCTTTCAGGCTCCACCCTGGTTGCTCCCCGAGCCAGACAGGGGATTTGGGTACCTGCCTCCTCCCACCCGACCCCACAGTCTGCTCCTGCAGATCTGCACTTGAAAGGGAATCCTCTGAACTGTCATTCATGCTAAAATTCGACACTCTACGTGGGGTCTCAACAAAGACTCTAGCTCTCTTACCCATTACAAAGATAGCTTCCCCAATTATCACCTCTAATACCATTAGCTCACAGACATTTACCCTCCCCCTGCCGCAACCCCCTTCTGTTCTGAAATTTGATTTGTCCTTTTCATATGTGTTCATTTTTTTTAATTGTATCCTTTGGTATATAGGGTTGACTATTTTCTTCCACTATTTGATCTGAGGAAGTGGGTCTGGCCCCCGAAAGCTCATCATCTAATAAACCATCTTGTTAGTCTTTAAAGTGCTACACAGTCCTGTATTTTGTTTCAGCTACACCAGACTAACACGGCTACATCTCTACCACTATTCTGTACATCCTGGCTGACTTCTGCTCCCTTGCTACTTTAAAACCTTAGTCCTTGATCCTGCAAAGCCTTACCCATATGGTTAATTTCAAATAGCCCTATTGAAATCAGTGGGACTACTTACCTACATGCACTATTAAAATGGGGCATTTATAAGTCTTTCCAGTAGGGATGTAAAAGCACATTTAAGCTGGGGATGCTCCAGGTCCCACATGAGGCTGCCAGCTCCCAGCCCGTATGGGGCCAGCGGAGCCGCTTCTGCGCAGGGCTATCGGCTCTCAGCCTGCGGGGGCCCAGCGGAACTAGAGCAGCCTTCTACTCGCAGTGGGCCATGGGTGCAGGGTTACTCCCTGGGTACTGGTTAATAGTTACCCGTTAAGCATCACCTGTTAAGGTTGTTGCTTACTGGGTAACCAGTTACCCACTAACATCCCTATTTTCCAGAAGGACTTTTAGGTAGACATTGAGTGCTTCTTCCACAATCTCTTCTGACACTGGGTCCCTGCAGGAACTGTTCTGCTTGCTGTAGGTCTCTCTCTCCGATTGAGTAGACTCCTTTATCTGCCTGGGAGCCTCTCAGCTGATGAGTAGGGATACAAAAAAGTTTAAGTAACCATTACAAATCTTAGTGGTTACACATGCTGCAGGCTCTGCAATATCTGAGCCCGCAGAGCAAGGCAGCAGCCTGGAGCTGGTGCATGTTGGGAGCTGGCTGATAAGCTGGTTCCTGGCTGCTAGCCCTGCTCCCAGGGAGCTGGCTGCTGCAGAACTTGCATTATAGCCAACTTCTCAGGAGCAGGACCAGTAGCTGATGCACTCCAGAAGCCAACATATAAGGAGCCAACATATAAGTTGGCTAAGGGTGCTCACTGGCTGTCAGGATGCACTACAGGGTCTGCAGAACCTGCAGTGTGGGGTATCAGCTGGCTCCCAGGAGCATGGCTGGCAGAAGAGTTTAACCACAACCAATAGGCAGATGCTTATCAGTTAATCATGTACATTCCTACTACTGGTGAGGCAGCTAACATGAAACAGATGGGCCCAACTCACTCGCCCTTCCTTCTGTTGCAGGAAATAGCAGATAAAGAGATTGCTGCTCTGCCACGTGACAGCTGCCCTGTGAGGATCCGGAACAGATGCGTGCTGACATCCCGTCCCCGAGGTGTGAAGCGGCGCTGGAGGCTTAGTCGAATTGTTTTTCGCCATCTGGCTGACCACAGTCAGATGTCCGGGATACAGAGAGCTATGTGGTAAAATCACACCCAGGACTTGTTTGCTTAGCCAAGGAGAGGCAGATGGGGCCAGCTCTTGCATTCCTGTAACTGACAAATCAAGACTATCCTTTGTTTAAAATCAGCATAAATGTACCAGAACAAGTAGGGGAAGGGAGTAAAGAGGAGTCATTTCAGTTGCCGGGATACCACTGAGAGGGACTGCTACACATTGAATGGCAAAGAAAGGGGTAGAGAAGAGTAGGAACGTACCAAGCCAGGCTGTGCAAGAGACAGTTTTATTTTGACATGAAGAGTAACTACTCTGTTAGGCTGAGCTGCAATTTGTAATGTAAAGCAACATCTAATTAAAAACAAGTTACAGTACAAGAGTTGTTCAGTAATTCTGGTTCACTCTTTACATTCAGGTTGCAATGACCTCTTTGATCAAAAGTTATTTGATCAAAAGTACCACTACAAATTAGTAATCGCACCCTATAGCAGGTAAGTGTGCTGCAGTACATTGGAAGAGAAGCTCTAACTACTGTAGCCAAATAGCTGAAAGTATGCACCTGTCAGTTTAGATATTTGTAGACACTACGGCTATGTCTACACTTGCAGCTCCTTGTGTGAGTAATATGCATATGAGGCTAAGCGTGGAATACCACCGAGCCTCATTTGCATACCTAATGAGCCACCGTTTTTTTCAGAAGAGGCTCTTGCGCAAGAAGGAGCGTCTACATTGCCCCTTCTTGGGCAAGAAAAACCCTCTTGCGCAATGCCGTTACACCTATTACTTTTCAGGAAGAATGGCATTGCGCAAGAGGGTTTTTCTTGTGCAAGAAGGGGCAGTGTAGACGTTCCTTCTTGCGCAAGAGCCTCTTTTGGGAAAAAAAGGTGGCTCATTAGGTATGCAAATGAGGCTTGGTGATATTCCATGCTTAACCTCATTTGCATATTACCCACACAAGAAGCTGCGAGTGTGGACATAGCCTATATGTTGTTATAACTGGCAGACCAGGTGTGGGTGAAGAGCCCATTAAGCTGAAGGGCAATGGGCTTCCTCTCTCTGCACAGGTAAGGAGTTGGATACATGACCTAGATCTGACTTCCTAACATCTCTGTTCCTGCTGAACAGGAACAATAGCACCATCTGCCCTAGGAGTTAGGTGAGCTAACACCATCTGTTATCTCTGCTTTGAAATGGAGCAGCAGAGAGCTGCTGCCTCTTGCAGTCAGAGGCAGTGTAATGTTGCAGTGTGTATTCAGCTTCCCTTCCCTGCTGTAGCCTATGGGAAAGGACAATGGCACCGAGAGGGGCTGCACTAGGGAGCTAGTCACAGCCTGTGGCCTTCTGTACCCTCACACTGAAAAGGAATACACTGTTGTAGACCGTGTTTGCAGAGGTCGTCCTCACCACTGTGGTGAAGCAGTGATAGTGAATTTGGCAGTAGCCTCTATATTCAGGGAGACAGTTTGGGGTGCAGGGGATCCTAGCCTCCTTCCTATTCTGGGATGCTGTCTCCATCCCTCACATCACTGGGAGGAGGGTGTTTGAGCCTTTTTTCTCTTTACGCACATTCTGCCAAGAGTCCTACAGAGGCTCTGGTTCTAAAGCAGCAGCAGGTGCAGTGTCCTACCCCTAATATGGGAAGCTACAATGAGCTCCACAGGAACCAGTATGGGGACTGAGACTTGGTTCTGCTGGCCTATAGGCTCCTCATCACCTCAAAGCAGAGTGCAAAGAAGTCAGCGATTGTATTGTCCTCTGTTAGACAGCACCACTTTCTAACAAAAGGGCATCACGGTTATAGCAACTTACTGGCTTGACGCAGAACCTTCCCATCAAAGGTCAAAAAACTTTAAAGGGTAGAGAGTGATCAAGCTTGTCTAGTGTCAGTCCAGACATTTTTCTTGCATGTTCCCTTTCTATGGCTACTGACTGCACTGCTGTTACTCGGCTAGGTCTCCTGCCCTTTGGGAAGGCAGTGGAAAGAATGGGTGGATTACGGATAAGATGGTCACATTCAGCTTTTCCTGGGGATACTCAAGCAATTCTCTTGACTAGCAACAGGTATTTGCTCAGCCCACTTTCTACAGGCCTCCTACTATTCTTCTTAGAACAGTAGGTAAGAGCTTATTTTCAGCTCAGTGAGCCAGTAAGTAAAGTTAAAGATGCAAATTCCATTCCTACAGTTAAACTGTCTTCAGCAATCTCAACATGCCTGTCCTTTTGAGGTCTGAGAGTTTCCCCTACTTCCTGAATGTAAAGTTGCTCAGGCTGGATTAATACACAGCAACAGGCAGCCAAGTGACATGTTGACAAACACACAACAGCAGTTAAGGGTTTTTTCCCTTTTACAATTTTTCCATAATTGTCAGTTTCACAAATGTTTCAGATGAGCAGACCAATTAAAAGCTCTTTGGCAGGGAAGCGATACAAATACTTCCTACTCTTCTGGGAAGAGGAGGAAACCACTCAACAGAAATAAATGCTTTACATGTATATTTTATTTAAATATTTTCTCCAACCTGAAATGGGAAACAGGTGTGTGTCTTTGCTTGGAAGAAGGATGTGTAAACAATGCACTTGTAGAACTGATCTCTGCAGCACAGCAAAAGTCTCATATGGAAGGTCCATATCAAAGCAGCCTTTGGAGAAGTTTCAAATATCTAATGGTATATCCCCTTTGCCTTGTTTCTCTCTGCTTTCAACCCAGGCCTTGTTAATGGTTCTTTTCATCTCATCATCTCCCTCTGCATACATCTTTTTCAGAAGGTTCATCAGCCCCTCTCCAGGGTCTGAGGTGTCATATGAGGCTTTCCTGTAAGACAGGTTAAAATGCATGAAATAAGTTTATCATTGTATTATTTGTGTCATGATATCTACAAGCCTCAGTCATTTATAACAATTCTCTGCAGCATTTTGCCTTGGGTTTTAGAAAAGGGTGTTTATGGAGTCTCAAGGTGAGTTCTCTGTTTGAGCTCTCCCAATAAAGGGGGAGAGCAGGAGAGCACAGGAAGAACCTTGTAGAGGGCACTAGGGTTTGAAATAGGTGTAGATTAGGTTCATGGAAATGGTAGCTAAATATAGCACTGGATTCAGGAAGTACCAAAAATCAATGTCTGCTGTTACCATGAAATCAATGCCCCAGATCACTAAATCAGCTTCCTACCAATGTGACAATCCTGAAGTATCCCTGCCTATTACATCTGTTAAGCCACCTGGCACCTTAAAACAGGTTTCACTGCCAAAGGATAAATGGGCATATACTTTGACTTATTTGGTCATCTTATTTGTCAGCTGACTATCATCAGAAATATAACCATAAGCACTTACATTGCTCTCACTGGCAAGCAGAGGGGGAACTGCCCCGCCCCATGGCTTCTGCCGTCATCTTGCCTCTAGTACTGTATGCAAGGAGTTTCAATTAGCAGAAGAGCCAACTAAAAAGCCAAGGGTTGAACCAAGATGTTTGACCAGCAGGGGGAGCAAGTCCCCCAGGTGCAGGACTCGATGCTGAGAGCCAGTCTCCAAAAGTTGAGCCCAAGCGCTTGTCTCCAATATTGCCAGGATCTACTGTGCTATGGCGATTGGCCACCAATTGCTCAGACATACATTCCGATACTCCAACTGGAACAAGAGGAGTAAGGGAGTTTCTCCTGTCGACCTAGCGAGGTGTGGACCCTGCAGTAAGTAGGTCTAAGCTACATTGACCGGAGTTATTCTACTAATGTAACTCAAACTATATAGTTTAGCTCTTCTTGAATTTGTAGTATAGACCTGTATAGATCAGCTGGGACCGTGACAGTGTCCTGCATCTTTTGACTTATGAGATATGGATGCAGAAGGAAGGTAGTTTTGATCTGAACCCAAATTTTGTAGCTAGGTCCAATGGATTTGCTGGGAATGCCAACAAGGTCCCATTTTATTTCTCCATAATGCAGAGCTACAAAGGAGGGACCAAAAAATACCTCAGACCATCACCAACAGGGATAGGGAAAATTCCACTACCTCCTGCAGGGTAAAAGCCTCTAAGAGCACTCAGTCCCATTTACAGCAGCTCATATTCAGCAATACTGCCTCCAAGCAGTGCTGCTTCTAATTTCTTCCATCTATGAATAGAATACATCCTATGTGCACTCTCACATGTGCTATTTGCCCCACCAGTAGAAACAACAAACCAAGATTTTTTTTTAAAGTTACCATGTGAATAATTGCTCAGGACAGGAATTTTAGAACTCAAAGAATTAAATTCAAGTGCAAGAGAAATACAAATTATGAAATGCACAGAACAGTGAAAACACTAAAATGACACTTTCAAAAAATGAATTTAGAGATTATGTGCATTGTAAGAAGTACTAAGTAGTAACTATACTACAGGTATGTGTTGGGAGGTGAGTGTGACAGATGAGCATGAGAGAGAGAGAGAGAGAAAGAGAATATGCTTATCAGTTAAACCGCCCAGCTGGGGAGTTTGGCTGTGCCCCCTCTCCCTATTCACTGTGGTCTCTGCAGGCTCTATCCCAGGGTCTTTGCAGTCAGCCAGCTGCCCCCAGCTCCAGGCAGTTTAGGAGCTGGCAGGCTCAGTCCAGGCACACACTGGGTCCTAACTGCCAGCCTCTCTCTCAGGGAGTTGGCTGCCTTCCGCTGCAGGTTCTGCTATTTAACTTGGAATGGCCAGCTCCGTCCTAGCAAGCGCAGAGTCCTGGCAGCCAGCCCTGCTCCCAGAGAACCAGCCACCTACCCTTTGTGCTCACAGGGCTCTGCCAGCCCCACTCCTGGAGCGCTAATTGCTTCATGCTGTGGACTCCATGGTTGGCAGGTTCCTGGGTCCCTTTCTCGGGGTCCTAGGTCAGCCAGTGTTCCTTCTAATTTTTTCCATCCATGAGCAGATTCAATTTTGGTGTGCAATATGTGCACCAATATTGAGATCTTGTGGCATGTATCCTCACGTTTATAAACAAAAAAAGTGCGTAGATATGGAAGAATATTAAAACAAGGCATAATTAACAAGGTCACTGCTAAGATATTTAATATGAAAACAAAAAAAATAATTAACACTGCCCTTGGAGTACATGTATTTTATCATCCTTTCTAACATCTCAGGCTGGTAAACACTCCCAAATGTGGCACACACAAAACAGCTATATAAAGAAAGGCATAGCCATTAGTGAAAGCAGAAAACTAAGCAGCAGAGGCCCAATTTAATAATAACCTTCTCTTACTAGACATACTACCAAATCTTCAGGGGAAATGTCTTACAAAATAAAGCATCTGCCAAAGTAGCACTATGCTATGGATTCTGCAGTTCACAAAATCACACGTATTATCTGAACATAGCTTTATGATGCTGAAAAACACATCTGAGTCAACTAAAAATATCAGGCCCACCTCGCAAATACCAATACAATATTTTCTGATACTGGAAGGAGTACAAAAGTCACTCATAGGTTTATACAATTTGTAAGGGATATCAGCTCAATATTTCACCCACAGAAATCAGTAAAAATAAATACAGTAAGTAATACAGAAAGCAAGCAAACACCACCAAGGAAAATAAAACAAATGGTCGGTTATGTGTATTTGAAATGTGCAAATGCTGCAAAGCCCTGTACAAAAAGGCAAAGTTTTCCTGGTTTCACACTGTTTCACCAACTTGAAAAAAAATCAGAGTACGCTCATTACATTTTAACTCTTCCCTCCCCACGCCCTAAAGGAAACAGAGCATTTAACAAATGGCTTTGAGGTTGCATCCCTCAAATATTGGAATAAATTGCCAAGGGAGGTGGTGGAATCTCCCTCTCTGGAGATATTTAAGAACAGGTTAGATAGACATCTGTCAGGGATGGTATAGACGGAGTTTGGTCCTACCTTGAGGGCGGGGGGGCTGGACTCGATGACCTCTCGAGGTCCCATCCAGTCCTATGATTCTATCCCTGCATCCCAGAGCTTGCAAATAAGGTCTTCATCCCGCAAGCACAACACTAAACCTAGTGCTTCTTTCTTATGAGTCACTGAGCTACTCTGAAGAACTGGAACTACACGTGATCTAGTGCCTGTCCCCAAACAAATAGTAAAACCTAATGGAAATCACTTGTCTGGAATCCAAGCGGTTTCCATTAAGTTTTAGAAATGATTTGGGAGGAGGCATCTCTCCTGGTCAGTGCCAGTGCAGCCAGGCTCAGACAGACTTGACAGGTTAAAAATACAAGACTTATTTTTTAAAGAAATCCAACAGTTACTGGAGTTCTTCTCCAGCCAGAATTTGTCTGTCTCCTCCTAGCCCTGCTGGGGCTTAAAGGGAATCCCCCCCCTCTTCCTGCTGCCCAGTGCAGCTGGAGCTCAGACTTTCAGTTTCTCCCAGTTCCCAAAGCCCAGGTGGGCTGAAATGGAGGTAGACTGTCTTCTCCCTGCTGCCTCAGTACAGCTGAAGCTCACAATTCCAGGCCAGCTGGGGCTGCATGGAGTGGAATGCTCCTCTGCCTGCCAGCTGCAGCAGGGATTTCCCTGGCTGTCCAAGGCAGCCTGGCTGGGAGTGGGACATCCCAAACCCCACCTGACCCATCAATTTTCCCCACCTCTGCTCACTTTCCACACTTCTTTAGGGTCCTCAAAGGCACCTAATTAGTGGAACCAAAGCCATGCATGCCATCAATTAGACGTGTGGCCTTTCCTTTCCTTTTCTACGGGTACGCAAGCGTGCTCTCGACAGGGAACTATGGTCCCTGCTGCTAGCCCCGGATCCCTTCCAGGTGTACCTGGCATTTCAGCTTGGCAGTGTTTGCACCTGCACTACAGATGTTCCAGTGCCAAGGGCTCACAATGAATCAGCCACACCTATGTATTCAAATGCCTTTATTAACAAGAAAAACAGCCCAGCCTTGTGTGTGAAAATTAAACTAACTTTTTAAACTTTGCTCATTGTATCCCTGAGCTGTCCAAAGCCCAACACGTCAGATTACTCTTTCAATTCTACTGCTTATTTTTGTTAAGAAAAATTAACATGTTGACATGCTCTGGTGTCAGTCTGGAGCGGAGCCGATTAACAGTCAGGCCAGCGTTAGAAAACACACGTTCTGCAGGCACAGATGTTCCGGGAATGCACAGGTAACTGTTTGCCAGTTTCGCAAGTCGTGGAAAGCGCTGGCCATTCATCTTCCACCACTCCAGTGGACTGCTTTCCAAGGAAAGGCAAGGCTCCCTGAAGTAATCTTCCAGTTCTTTTTCCACAGCGTCCTCATTCTCCTTTTCCGTGTAACCTTCACCTAGAAGCATCACTATGGCACTCGTCTTTTTCTTCAGTGGTGGCTCTTCCAGCTCATCTGGCTCGGCACCTCGCAGTTCAGCTCCAGCACTTGGAAGTTCTTCTATTTCTAATCTGGATGCAAGCTCTAGAAGCTTTGCCTTAGCAGCAACCTGGACAACCGGTGAAAGAAACCGCAGGTGTTTATGGCGTGGATCTAACAAGGAGGCAATAAGTGCTGGTTTGCCAGTTATTTCAGGATCACTGGGTGTCATGTGGCGCTCCAGAGAACAACTAACAGCACTCTTGAAGGCAGTGACAGTTGCGTTTTCAGCAGAAGCTTCGCTTTTGAGGTGTGTTTGGAGAAGACTGTTGCAAATTGGATAAATATTGGAAATTAAAGCTGACTGTTCAGCAGACATGACAGTTGTTGCGCACTTCAAAGTAGAAAGCACCGGTAAGAGATCCTCTATTAATTGCCAGTGCTCATCTTGCAGCTGAAGCATTCGGGCATCAGACTGTTTTGTTACGTTGCTATCTGAAAGCACAGCTGTTATAGCCCACCTTTGCTCACTGAGTCTTTCGAACATGTCATATACGGAATTCCAGCAAGTTTTAGAGGACTGGATCAGACTGTGTTGATGAACCTGAAGCTGAATTTGTTTTCTTTCCAGAGCTTTTGTGGCCACAGGGCTGTGGTGGAAGTGTGCAACCAGTTTACGAGCAGCTGTAACAGCACATTCCACACGACTGACAGAGAATCCATCACTTATGGCTAGCTGCAAGGTATGAGCAAAACAACTGATGGATTCCCATGCAACATACCTTGGTGTGTTGGCAAGCACAATGTTGCTTGCATTGTCATGTACGCACGCCAGGACACGGCCTGCCAGTCCCCATCTGTCCACTGCAGTATTTAATTTTGCAGCAAGGTTTTCTGCTGTATGTCGTTCTGCGAGACTTTCCGTTTGCAGAACTGAGGATCGAAGCTCCCAATTTTCAATGTAATGACAAGTGATAGTCATGTAGCTTTCTGTAGTTAATGCCGTCCAGCAGTCAGTGGTGAAAGCTACTTGAACAGCTTTGTCCAATTTTTGACGGAGAGACTTCACGCAGGCTTCATAGCACTTTTCTAATCGCAAAGTTATTGTCTGTCTCACAGGCACATTGTATTCTGGTTCTACGAAATTCATCAGTGCACGAAAACCTGAACCCTCAATGACACTCACAGGTAGCATGTCTGTAGTGATCATGGTGCACAACAATTCTGTTAGTTGTTCCTCGCGTTCTGCGGTGCATTTTCTTGAATTGCCAGAAATAAACGCTGTCAGCGCTGCTTGATTTCTGCTTTCTGTGTCACATGAAAGAAATGGATGTTTCAGCTTCAAATGGTTGAGCATTGATCCGGTACTCTTTGCATATTTCAGCTCTCCAGAACACAGTTTACATCTAACAGCGTCTTCACTTATTTTTGTGAAATGATTCCAGGCAGCACTCCTTTTTGATCGCTCCATCTTAACTACGCAACCACTGTCACCAAAAATAAAATAAAATAAAACTTAAATGCTATTTGAACTGTGAAGAACACTGGCAAAGTGTCACAAAGTGAACGCTGGCAAAGTATTATTGCTGTATTTTGCCCAGGAAAACAAAGACACGTGGTAGCGGCTTGAAGGTCGCTACCAAAGCGTGAGGGGTGAAGGAATACTTTGGGGGTAGGAAACAAAAGACGTGGTACAAAGGAACTGAAAGGACACTAGCAAAGTGGGGAAGGAATACTTTGAAGGGGAAAACAAAGACATGTGGTAAGAAAGACTTTGAGGGATACTACCAAAGTGTGAGGGAGGGAGGGATATTTTGCACAGGAAGATTAGGGAAGTGCTGACAGCAAAGCTCCAGTAGGAGCCAGCATCCCACATTAAGAACGCTGGCACCAAGACAGGCATACAGGAAACTGATGTCGGCGACTAACAGCAGAACCCCAAGTCCTAGCAGCAGCCAGGACATGGGGCAAGCCAGGAGGCTAACTGCAGGAAAGCAGAGGTAGATGACCAGCAGCAGAGACCCTGTAGCGGGCTGGGATGTTACTGGCAGCAGAACCCACAGCACCAGCTGGAGCCTGGGATCCATGGAGAGGAGCTGGTAGCAGGGGGCCAGTGCAGGCAGGGATCCTGCCGCCTCCTAAATTGCAGAGCCCACAATGGGGGGGCAGACGGCTCCCTGAGAGCAGGATTGACTGCCAGGACATGACACATGCCAAGATGGAGCCTGCCTGCTGCTAAACTGCAGCGCCTGCAGCGGGAAGCAGCCAACCAGGAGAGCGGGACCAGTTACCAGGACCCAGTGTGTGCTCCGATGGAACTTGCCAGCTCCTATGGCAGAGCTTGAAGCAAGTTGTACATCCCCAGGCAAAACAAACAACCATATAACTGACAGGATACTGAACAGTTACTGTTTTAAACAACTTTTTACATCCCTAGCGTGAAAGAGGCAGACTGAACGTGTGAAAGTGTATGTGCTAGCTTCTGCTAGGCAAGTTTCTCAGAAACCCTTACGTGCTATCGCTTTAAGACACTGAAAGTTGTCCTGCTCTGTTCCTGAGCCCTCATCTCCCCTCCGCTCTACAAAGGGGGTGGAGGGACGGGAAAGAGTGCAAGAGAGACAGAGTATGTGTTTGTGAATGTGTGTGAATGAGTGAGACAGACTGTGTAAGCTAGCTGCTGAGCAAAATCTCAGAAACAGCATACACTGCCTCTTTAAGAAAGGCAGGCAGTCACTCACCTTTCAGACTGTAGTAGCTTGGAGTTCTCCCCTGAGTCAGGCTGTGTCCCTCCCCTTCTTTGTAGGACTGAGGACAGGGGCAGGGAAGCACCTTGACATCAGCACTCCCCCTCCTCCCCCCACTCTGCAAAAGGGTCCCTCCTGGGAGCAACTGCAGAACGATCAGCTGGGCAGCATGTGAATCTCTCCTGCATGACTGCACATGTGCACAACTTACAGGGGATATAACCTTCAAGACAGGAACATGTGGCTTGATGAACAGTTAACTTTAAGCCTCTCATTGCTAGTCTTCACCACCACACCTCTTGTACTGCACCAGTCACCAGGTAGCCTATTGAAACCATTTAAGAGTGTACCAAGGGCATCTCACCTGGAGCATTCAAGCAGTAGAAGTGGCATGACTTTAGCAACTCAGTGCAGATTCCTTCCCAGTGCACTAATCATTAGTGCCAAAGGAATCCCCAGACCAAATGATTACTGAGAACAGGGAAATAACTATGAAATAATTCTTAGGCCATAAAAAGAGCTTAAATGCTAGACCCTTAAACCAATAATTCTCACTCCGTAGACGGGAGATGTTAAAGGCACAGTACACATCCGCTTCCTTTTGTGACACTAATGCAGTTTTGTTAGGGGTGGAGTGAAGGGACACTCACTCTTTTTCCTTGCTCTCTTTTTCCACCTGAGTCAGACAATCCCACTTTTCATCCTGTTTCTTCTTACACAACACAAGGATCATATCCGTCTTGATCTATAAGGGGAGGCAAAGAAAACAAAATGAGACAGTAAGAGGTGAATCCAGGACTTTTACTATAGAAGGTAGTTGTTACATCCCCAACAAGTAAAGTATCAGAAGAGAGTCTCGTATTCTATTGCTGAATGCTCATAACTTTCTCAGGGTATGTCTACACTACCCCCCCCTAGTTCGAACTAGAGGGGGTAATGTAGTCATACGGAGTTGCAAATGAAGCCCGGGATTTGAATTTCCCGGGCTTCATTTGCATGAAGCTGGCTGGCGCCATTTTTAAATGCCGGCTAGTTCGGACTCCGTGCCGCATGTAGCCGTGCGGCACGGAGTCCGAACTAGCCGGCATTTAAAAATGGTGCCGGCCGGCTTCATGCAAATGAAGCCCGGGAAATTCAAATCCTGGGCTTCATTTGCAACTCCGTATGACTACCTTACTCCCCCTAGTTCGAACTAGGGGGGTTGTGTAGACATACCCTCAGTGAGTTGCTGTCTCAGTTAGTATTTTGCTCTGGAGCACTCAGGGTTATTTTGTTTTGAACACAGAACATAAGGCAGGCCATACTAGGTCAGACCAAAGGTCCATCTAGCTCAGTGTCTTGTCTTCCGACAGCGGCCAATGCCAGGTGCCCCAAAAGGAATGAAGAGAACAGGGAATCACCAAGTGATCCCACCCCCCCAACACCCATTCCTAGTCCTGACAAACAGAGGCTAGGAACACCCTCCCTACCCATCTTGGTTAACAGCCATTGATGGATCCATCCTCTATGAATTTATTTAGTGCTTTTTGAACATTGTTAAAGTCCTGGTCTTCACATCCTGTGGCAGAGAGTTCTCACAATGCACAGTCAACCTGTGGAAGAAATACTTCCTTTTGTTTGTTTTAAACCTCATGCCTATTAATTTCAATCCCACTGAGTCAAATGGGATAACTCAGCTCTTGTTTCAGGCTATGTATAGACTCAGGCATCTACTTACTCTCTGGGCTTGTTTACCCAAATATTTTGTTCTTAGCAAGGAAAGCGGGGGCATGAATCTACTTTGCACTCCCCTGCAGCACATCATGTGTCTGTCTGGACCCCACCAAGGTCCCTAAGAGTTTGTTCAGGATATATCAAAGCACGCTAACTCTTAGTGCTCCTCAGCAGTGTCCTTATGGACAGATGGTGCGCAGCAAAGTAGATTCATGCTCCCACTTGCCACAAAGTAAGCGTTTGCATACACAAGCCCTCTCTGTGTCTGGAATATTTTTTTGCAATCTTAAGAGCTAGACTCTGTGACCAAACTTTCAAGATCTTTAGGATCCTAGAGATATACACAGACACTTAGGCTGGATTTTCAAAAGCACGTGAATGGATGCTTAACTCCTACTGATTTCAGTGAAATCCTCAAAAGTATTTGGGCACTTTTGAAAATCCTGCTAAGCATCTGTCTGCATCTTTGGGCACCTAAATACCTTTGAAAATATAGTCCCCAAGGCTTTAAAAGAAAAACATGGATTCTGGCATGCAATTCTGCTACATGGAGTGGAGTTTGCAGCAACAGAATATATGAAGTCATGATTATTGTTTCCTTTTTGAGGCTGATGTGAAAAGGTTTAAGGTTACATTCTGCTGCATCAGGCTCATTTAGGAGTCTAAATAAGTACCTACATAGGTTAGATATACCGACCTTCCTTGAGCTGCCTTCCACAGAGATAGGTTTCAAAAGGTTATTGAAGGTCATAGAGTAATTCTTCCCATTCAGATTCTTCACTAGAAGATCAAATGACCTGGAATAAAGAAAGTGTGTGGGTAATGAATGCACAGACTTTATTTCCTTATCATATACAATGTGCAAACAGATACTTAAGAGCCTCACTCTTCGCGAAACTGAACCCGCAAGCTTTGGTTGTTTGTCTAGGACGTTCTGATTCCCTACTTGTTGCAATACTAGAAGATTCCTTGGAGGAACAATTATCTAAAGGTTACAAGAAACTATAAGTTAGAAGTCCTATTTAGGATTCTTTTCATGGCTTTCTCAGACTAAATCACTTAACCTCTCAATGTTGGTTTTGTCACTCACAAAATGGGGCTACCACCAAAACTCCCATATGAGTGATGTACAGCTTAACTAGTATTAATAAAATACTTCGAGATCTTATGAAGACAGCTACATATGCATATGCCAAAGTATGACTGCACAATTTACATTTTTAATCTAGAAGACGATTCATTACAAAAGGCCCCTGAATCTCAGTGCATAGCTCTTCCAATATGCTCTTCCTGGTACAACATAACCACAGTCTGGACTCACCTCTCCGTAAAGTGGACCTGCACATTCTCAGCCGGAAGCTGCTGCACTCCATTTAACGTGATGTAAATCTTCACAAACTTATCTGATTGATCCCAACCTGAAAGGGAGAAAAATCAGACAGGTGTCTCCCAGCTCTCGGTGGTTCATGAGAGGTGTTCCTCTGAACAACCACTGCTCCCCTAAAAGACAGCATGTCTTCCACTACAGGCCATACACTACTGCAACTGCCTGCAGAGGGAAGGCGGTAGCTGCTCAGAGAATGGAGGAATGGAAGAGGAGAGGCCAGGCACAACCTTCAGGGCTCTGCTCCACTGGTCCCCATAGTGCAAAGAGCAACTTTACCACTGCAGAGAGAAGCAAGGCACCTCTGCCTGACTTAGCAGAAATAAGTGGGAAGAATTGGAGCTCGGTGGCAGATGAAGCTGCAGCTCTCTTGACGTCTTCCTTTGATGCTCACTTTCACTCAGTACTCTATTCAATTGGGGCAGGGTGCTGGACTATGGGCCCTATCTCCCCAGATCAGCATCTTGGACACTCCCCGCACATCCTTGTGCCTGGATTGTAACAGGAGAGGACCCGTTCTTCTAATTCTTGTCAAATATGAGGGAAATTTTAGAGTGAGCAGGACAAGGACCAGTAATCCCCAACCCATTAATGCTGGAGGATTTAGGGCCTCTGAAGCCTGCTGCCCTCCCCCCACACTCCAGCTGCAGGTAAACCCAAAGAGACCATTCCCTATCTCCTGCTGGTGCCAAGAAAGAATACTAGGGGACTGCTCTTCAGATTACTTTTGCTTTGGAGACAGAGATCTTGGGATCCCTTAACCTTCCCACTTTTAAAACATAATGCCTATATTGAGCAATTATAACCACTGTCATTTAAAGACACACATAAGGTGAGTATGAGCGACAAACTGAGTTAACCACCAGTTGGCGCTAATGCCGCTTTCTGTGTCTCTATCATTCATTTTAGCTCTGTCAGAGATGAGGGTGGAAGAGCGACCCTACCATAGCTGTTGATTTTCACTGTGTATCCCACAGTTGGCGGTTTCTCTTCCTCCATAGCCTCTTCTTTTATCTTGATTGCTGGCAGATTCTTGATTTCCATCTCTAGCTTGTATTTTTCTGTTATCAAGATATCATAAACTCTTTTCCTAGTGGCTTTTTTCATTAGCTCTTTCACCTCTTCCAAGTCTTTCTCCAGCTGGGTTTAAGAACAGAAAACTATGTATGTACATTAGACATATGCCTCTATCTGAGGTTTACTGCTGAGCCCATTCAATCATCTAAGTAACAAGAAACAGGAGATGGATTAGACAACTGAACAGGTCTTGTCCATCCCAGCCCCATGGACTGCTACCTACCATGTTTTGTTCAGTCTAATATTAAGTACTGCAAAGAACAATAACACCACCACTTCCCTATTCCACAGTCTGCAATTTTTCCCCAATGTTTAGTTTGCTTTTTCCCTCTAAAAACTCCGAACAGATATTTTAAGTGTTTAAGTGGGGCAGAGATTCTTCTTCTGTGTTTGTACAGTGCTCTAGCATAACTGGATCCTGGCTCATGTCTGGGGCTCTGATGAAATAAGAGCAACATATAAGCTCCCATTCTAGATCAGACCAATGGCTCTTCAAGCCCAGTGGCCAGTGCCAGAGCTGCAGGGAGGAGCGTTCAGAACGGGGTAATTTGGGGAAAATCCACCCATCTTCTCTTTCTGGTTGTCGAGTACATCCCTGACCATTCTGGCCAATAGCCATAGATAGCCTCCCTCTGTGAATTTGTCTAATTCTTTTTTTAATCCAGTTATAGTTTTGGTTATCACAAAATCCCATGACAACCAGTTCCTCAGATTAATTGTATGGTTATATAAATAAGTATGCCCTCTTGTTTGTATTAAACCTGCTGCCTGTTAATTTTATTGGTTGACTCCCTTGGTTTTTGCATTATATACTGTATTTTCCGGCATATAAGGCGACTGGGCGTATAAGACCCCCTAATTTTTTAGTTAAAAGATAGGTTTTCGTCTTATACTCGCCGTATAAGACTACCCCCCCTTAAGAGGCCAACCGGCAGCGCCCCAGCGCCCCTCCGCCTCCCCGGCTTTGCTCCGGGTGTCCCTGGTCTGCTGGAGACGGTCCCCAGCAGACCAGGGGCACCGGGAGCAAAGCCGAAGCAGCGGCGGGGTGCCGCGCTTCTGAGGCTTTGCTCTGGCAAAGCCTCCGAGGCGCGGGACCCTGCCGCTGCTGCGGCTTTGCTCCCGGTGTCCCTGGTCTGCTGGGGACGGTCCCCGCGGACCAGGGAGACGCGGAGCAGCTTTTCTCGCCCCGGAGTACACGGGCGGCGGGACCGCAAGGTCCCGCAGTCTGTGTCCTCCGGGGCGAGAAAAGCCCCGTTCCTACCTGCAAGTCGGGGACTGCCTGTATACCCGGCGTATAAGACGACCCCCGATTTTTGGGGGATGTTTTTTAGCATAAAAAGTCATCTTATACGCCGGAAAATACGGTACTCAAGAGTAAATAGCATTCTATTCACTTTTCCCACACCGTTCATGATTAAGTGTGTCTATCATATTCCCACTTGTCTCTTTTCTAAGCTGAAAAGCCATCATTCTCTTAGTATGTCATTGTATAGAAGACATATCATGACTATCATAATTTTTGGTCTCCTTTTCCAGTTCCAATATATCCTTTTTTAATATGGGGGTGACCAGAACTAGACACAATATTCAAGGGATAAATACACCATGGATGTATGCAGTGGCATAAAAAAAATAACCAACCTACTGGAGAATAGTTCCCTCAGTTCTAAGAATTTCACAGGTGTGACATTCCCCAGCAACAATTACAGTGCTTTGAGATGCAAGACAGGCAATATTCAGTCTTGGATCAGCAACAGTGTAGTCCTTTCAAAGCTAGCATGGAACTTTGTGCCATTAGAGGTGGAAAAACTGACAGCTTCTTCCACCGGGATACACAGTAAGTGTTCTCTTGCTGGTAGGTTCTGAAGGATCAGATCTTAAACTACAAACACTTTACTCTCCATGACAATTAAGGCCTTGTCTACATTATGCCGTGGATCGACACTTTTGCAATTGATTCACCAGACGTTGATTTATCGTATCTAAATCAATCTCTGAGCATGTGCCTGTCAACAATGGTACTCCAAGACAAGAACAGTAGCCAGTGTCAATGGGACAGCAGCCCTGCTGACCTTACTGCACACAAGATGCCATAGTGAATATGTCGACTTCAGCTATGCTATTTATGTAGCTGTTTACATAGCTGAAGGAGATAGATGGTGCTGGTGAGCATAGACAAGACCTTAGATTGTAACTAATCACCTCAAATCACATTCCAAAATTTTAGTTTCCACTTCGAGCTAAAGACAAGAGGAATCAATATGTCCACCCCAATACATGTAATACTGGTCCATGAAGCATCAATTAAGTTGATACAGAAGTAGGGATGTAAAGGAGTAGTCGACAGGATAGTCGACTAGTTGCCAAGGAGGAGAGGAAGGAGGGTACCTGAAAGCAGCAGCACCGCACTGAGCCCAGGGTCAGCTGGGGGGTGACCCGGGGCTCAGTGCTGCCGCTTTGCAATGCGGGGCAGAGCCCAGGATCAGCTGGGGAGTCCCTGACCCTGAGCTCCGCCTGGCATGCCAGCTTTGAAATGTACACAAGTCCCCAGTGGGAGCTCTTGTGCATTTCAAAATAGCAGCATAGCACGGAGCCTGGGGCCAGCGCAGGACTTGAGTCCCCCACTGACCCTGGGCTCCAAGCAGGCGCTTCCATTTTGAAATGCACAAGAGCCCCCGCTGGGGCTCTTGTACATTTCAAAGGTGGAAAGCGGAAGTGCTTATCGACTAGTCAAGTAGTCGATGGAAATTACTCAACTAATAAATTAATTGCTACTTAACATCCCTATACAGAAGTACATATTCCCCTGCAAAGAAGTCTTTCACCTACTCAAAGCAGTGACTCCTACCTCTTTTGGTTGAGCTAAGGGAAGAGACAAGAATAACTTCCTCATGTCCTTTTCAAAATGCTCTATCATCTGCTGTATGTTAATCAAAAACCATAGATAAGTATAGCAACTAAACCAGAGGTAAGCTGATTAGAAATAACTTGTTAGTCAACCCCAGAACTGACCAAAGATCAATTGCAACTGATAACTGTCTGTTATCCTAAGAAATTCAAACCAACTAGCTTTCATCCCAAATTTAAAGATCTATATCTGTCTGTTTTATATATCAAAGGCAATCACTCTTTGTACATGTTTCATGTATTCCTTCACATAGTGTAAGACCTGAAAGATGTGAAATGAAATATTAAATATAATCAAAGAATGCATGGCCTATGTCCACTACATTTTGAGGAACTGTGATGGTGTCCATACCCTTCACGGGCCGTGAAAGAGATAAGGGCTGAGACGCCAACCTATAGAGAGTGGGCTAGGATTAACTGAAAATGAAACCCAGGTGGGGACAAGCCACTCTAAAGGCAGGAAGCTGAGAGCAGAAAGGAGCTGCTTATAGGAAGTGAAGAAGTCTGGAAGTAGAAGGATAAGAGGGGACCCCATTCCTCAGAAAGAGAGCTGGCCCTGGGATCCTCTTCTGTGTGAGGAAGTCTGACAAGAGGCCAGAAAAGGGACTAAACAGCCTCTTGAGTGGAACAAGCTCCAATGGGAAGCCCTGGTAGAGAGAGAGTCAGGATTTGGTGTGCCAAGGAGCCCAGGGAGGCACTCAGTTGAGGAATAGAGTGGCAGGGATGAGAGGTCAAACTCGAAGGCAAACTGGTTTAAATGTGCGTATTTTTAATTTGGGATTTTGGGGTGGGGTCCAAGGGGAATCCTAACCTCTGAGAGAGCCCAGAGGGGAAAAAAGTATGAGGACCATGGGGCCCAGAAGAGAGGCCCCCTCACAAAAGGATCATTTGCAGTAAACTGTTTTCTGTTGGACTTTGTTACAGGGCGTGCCTGCTATAAGTCACCCAGGTATGCATCTGTTCTGCACTAAAGTTGCTGATGGTTGTAGGAGCTGATATGTTATAAGCTCTCCCATTCCCTGCTCTGAAGGCGTGCAAACCCCTCCCCCACCACAATTTGCACAAATGGAAGTCAGCTGCAGGAAAAAGATTCCCCACTCTAAGTTGTTTTGCTATAAGTCCAAGGGTTTTTTGGGGAATGTACCTTGGACTCATAGTGAGGACAGCCAGTACCCTAGAATGGGGTGGTCTAGGTTACAGAAAGAAACAGACGACTAAAGCAGCCATCAGCAAGAGGTGCAAAATGCAGAGAAACACACAACACGTTTCACTTTACCAATTAGTGACAAAAATGGTATGGAATTTTCTCTCTCTCAGGCCAGATCTATGCCAGACCTGGAAGTGTGGCTTAAGGTATGTAACTCCAGCTATGCAGAATATGTAACTGGAGTCAGTTCACCTTAAGCTGAGCTTGGCAGCATCCCCAAAGCAGGAGGCTGATGAGAGCAAATGCCCCAGTTTGCTTCCCTTACTACTTGAAATACAAGGAATACTGGATGCCAGTGGAGTGCCCTCTGAGTTCCATTTAGTGAGTCTTAACTAGATTATCTAAATCAAACTCCAGAAGATCAAGCACAGCAGCCCACTATGGACACAGGCTGCTCCAGCCAGGTCACCTGAGCAACCCCTGCCTGCAGGACACTCGGGCCCACGACAAGCAGAGGCTGCACTGGAGCAACCCGTTTCCACCATAGGGTGCCCCCTGAAGCAGCTCCCTGCTGGTAGCAGGCAGGAGCTGCTCCAGCCCCACTGGTTAAACCTTCCCATCCCTTCTGTGTATGGCCTATAAATACAGGCTGAACCTCTCTAGTCCGGAACCATTGGGACCTGACCAGTGCCAAACCAGAGAATTTGCTGAACCATGAGAGGTCAATACCGTCTAGATTCAATTTAAAACATTTCCACTGCTTACTGGGCTCTCAGAAGACTTTTAGGGGTAGATTAGCACTAAAAAAACAGCACAGAACACAGAGAGTCAGGACTCATGGCTGTAAAACTTTATAGAATGCAGAAAACTTGGGGCTGTTGCTACATTTCAAAGGCAAAAGTGCTGGTCCCCTGCTCCCTACAGTGTTTAAAAGCGGTAGCGCCACATGGAGCCCAGGGTCCCCAGCTGACCCCAGGCTTCACATGACGCTGCTGCTTTGAAATACCGCAGGGAGCCCGGCCTCAGGATCCACATGGCATTTCAAAACAGCAGTGCCACATGACGCCTGGGGTTAGCGCAGGAGTCCTCAGGCTCCATGGGGCACTGCTGCTTTGAAGCCCATTCTCTTGCCCCACCCCATTGCTGCCTCTTTCTTACAAAGGTAGGGGGCTGGGGTGGAAGAGTGACTAGCAGACTAGGGTGTCAACTATCTGATAAGCATTTGCTTATCAGATAGTCGACTATTCAACTAGTCATTCACATTGCTACTGGATATCACTGGCCAGAGAGAAACTGAGAACTGAAATCCAAGAGCCTCTCTCAAATGGACAATAAAAACTGTGTATGCGTGTGGTCCTGCCTGCCCCCAACAAACCCTGGAACAGCATATATGAACTGAAATTACCCTGTGGAACACCAGAGTTTAGCAGAATCCAAAAAAGCAGCAGCAAAATTCAGAAGGTGCACTGATGCTTGGACCAACTGCAGGAACAGATGCCTCTCTCCAAGTTAACAAAATGGAGAGATGGTGAGACTCACTCCAAAGATGGTAGTTTAATTTTGTTTTGATTTTAATGTAAATAACTGCAAGTTATATTGGGTCTGCACTCTCCTTAAGTAACCATATTTTGGATTTTAACTAAGCAATGACAAATGTATGTTTCTCCTTTGGAAGTCTAGGCATATTGGTTTAAGAGAAGTTCAAACAATAACTTATCAATTTCTTTTGATGTTTTAAACCATTCCAATTCAAACCAAACATTGAAGAGACCAGGATCCATATTCATAACAGATCCTTTTTTGGAAAATTAAAGTATAATAAATGCACTAGCGATATTACAGAATTGATGTCTGGTGGCAAGAAAGAAATCTCAGTGATTCCTGTTATTCAGTAGTATAACTGCTTGGCCTCAATACAGTTCTGTCATCTGCTTGCAAGACATTACATTGTAGTCGGTACATTCCTACAATATTCTCTCTCCAAATGCAATAATAGGGTAGATTACCAATCTATGTGGCTCTTGAGAAGGTTATCCTAATTAAATTCCATTCCAATATTGACTAACATTTATCAAATTGGCAAATCTATTGTCTTATATTTTAGATTTAAAACATGACACCTGAGCAAGCTAATATAAAATGGATCCATATTCACACTTATGTGGCTCTGGTTCTTCAGCATAATCCTGGTTCTTATGGCTTCAAATTAGGTTACATCCAGCCCTTATTATTTCAGGGATCCCATGGCCTTTCAGCCATCTCAGGCCCAGAAGTGACAAAAGGATGCTGGGCCTTAAAGACTATTGGTGGCATGATCTGATCTTTTATTGTGGGCACCTGCAGAAGGCATCACACCAGCCTTCAGCTCAAGGTGTTTTGAGTTCACACCCAAAACTGTGCACTTGCTTTCTTCATCTTCTTAGCATTATTGTCCGTAGTCTTGTTCCCACCCATCCTCCTAGGTAAGACAATTCAGTGTCTTCAAGAAATGTCTGTGCAGCACCATAGGTAAATCACTTAACATTGATTTGATAACGATTCCTTACCCAATTTCATCATTAGGAGGACCATCTTTAAATGGCTGATTGCATTTCAGATTGCTATGGCCTGGCTGACTTGAATATTAACAATCTCCAGGCTTATTCGGTCTGAGACAAGGAGAAGCAGGGCTCTACTGATTACCTCAGTGATGTTTCTGTTGCAGACTTATGCACAGCAGCCTTTCCTGCCTGTTTTTTGCTTCATACAGGTACAGAGAACTTTAACTTAGATTCTGCCTTTAGGGAGGAATCCTGCTTTGTTGTCTGTCTGGCAGATCCTCCTTCCAAAATTAGGAATCCCAAGATCTCTTGCTTCCTAGGATCCTCCTCCTCCCACCATGTCTCTTATTCAGTCTAGGGCCAACAACAAATTAAGTACAATTAGACAAGCATAGTTATGCCAGTAATCCCCCCTCCCCCCCAGTCAGGAAACGAATGGAAAGGTTTAAGTGCAACTGTAAAGCGCTATAGTAGCAGGAGTCCACACATTCCTATCAGCTACAACTACTCGGCTGTATCTAGACTGGCCACTTTTTCCGGAAAAAGCAAGCGCTTTTCCGGAAAAACTTGCCAGCTGTCTACACTGGCCACTTGAATTTCCGCAAAAGCACTGACGATCTCACGTAAGACTGTCAGTGCTTTTGTGGAAATATTATGCTGCTCCCGTTCGGGCAAAAGTCTTTTTCCAAAAATCTTTTGCACAAACGGGCCAGTGTAGACAGCAGAGATTTGTTTTCCGCAAAAAAGCCCAGATCACGAAAATGGCGATCGGGGCTTTTTTGCAGAAAAGCGCGTCTAGATTGGCCATAGACGCTTTTCTGCAAAAAGTGCTTTTGCGGAAAAGCCTCCTGCCAATCTAGACGCGCTTTTCCGAACGCACTTTTCCGAAAATGCTTTTCACGGAAAACTTTCCCATGAAAAGCATTTCCGGAAAATCATGCCAGTGTAGACGTAGCCCTCCTGTGGGCTTAGAAAAACATCTTGACCATCAGGGATTACACTTATTGCATGCCAAGGAGCAGAGAGCAGAAGGGCAGGATAATTCCGGCCGGGAAACACAGGACAGTTCAGCACTACACTTCCCGCTCCCCCAGTATTTTGAGAAGGCAGAGGGGGGCGAGGTGCGGGGGCGATGGCCGAGGGAAGAGGGACGGAAGGTGAAGAGGCAATGGGCAGGCAGCTGCGGCTAAGGGCCCCCCCCAGCTATAACGGTTACAGCCAGGGCTGGGCGCGGCGGGCAGGCGGCTGCTCCAGCCCCCAGGGGCTCAGGCCTCGCCTGCCCGGCTCGAGCTCCGAACGGTGGGGCTGAGCTCGCCCCCCCCCCCTCACTGGCGCCGGGCCTCAGTTTCTCTGGGGGGAGGGGCGCCATCGCTCCCAAGCCTGCCTGCGCCTGGGGGATCCCCGAGTCAGGCAAAGCAGGCCCGAGGGGGGACCGGCCCGGGGGGACCCCAACATCTGGCCCCGCTTTCGTGTCGGCCCCTCCCCCACCTCTACCGGGCTCTGCGCCCCGCTCGGACCCTCTCACCTCTTCCCGCGCAGACGCCATATCGGGGACGCTGCACCCGAGCCGGGGGGAGGGGCAACCTGACACTGACGCAGCGGCTACGCTCGACTCGCCCCTCCCCCCCTCTGGAACTTTCCGGAGAGCCCCTCCCCCACCCGTCTGCCACGCCCCCGCTGACGATCCCAGGCTTCAGCCTCAGAGTTGGAGCCGGGACCACGCCCCTGAGCGAGCACAGCCCCTGAAACCACGCCCCCCTCCTCCCCCGGAAGAAGCTTGGGGTTGGCGGGAAGTGGGGGGGGGGTGTTTTAGAAGGTCGCACCGCGGAGCTGGTGTAGGCGCTCGGCGGCCATTTTATCGACGTGCGCGCTCCACGCGGGGAATGGAGGGGGCGGAGCTGGGTGAGCGCGAGGGCGAGGGGCCGTTTCCAAGGAGACAGCCGCGCTGAGGCGCTGCCCATTGGACAATTCTGCTCGGGCGCCCCGCCCCCTCAGCGTGTGAGCCGTTGGCGGGCCGTTGCTGCCGGTTACCTCAGCGGCAGTCTGACTCGCCTCCGGCCGACAAGGCGCTCCAGGGAGAGGGATGAGGAGCCGGGGCTGCGCAGTCAGGGCAGAGCCGCCGGGGCCTGGGCGCTGGTCAGGTCCTAGGCCCAGCTCGGCTTCCTGGGGCCGAGCTCGCTGCCCCCTTCCTCAGCAGCTGCCTCTAGTTTGGGCCCGACAGACCGGGAGCAGTAGCCGGGGGAAGGTAGGTGAGCGAGCGCCTTGGCGCCCTATCTGCCGTGTGCCTTGCCGGGCCGAAGCTGGGCGCAAGGAGGCTACTCAGTGGGGCGCCGTAGAGGCGGGGCTGGTGGGCGAGGGGCGCTCTGTGGAGGAGAGCCTCGTGCCGAAGGACGAGACAATCTCCACTGAAGCGAACTGCCGTGTAGTGCCTCTGTGGATAAGAGTTTTATGCTTGAACAACAGGAACCTAGAAACGCCGAGCAGCCCTGTGGCACCTTAGAGGCTAATATGGTGCTATCTCCCGATGAGAGTTTTTGTGGTTAAAACCCACTCCCTCAGGGAATTAGAGAGTTCAGAGTATAACCGCAAAAGCAGTGGCTTGTCAGTGATAGGACCAATGCTAATAGCGCTAATTGAGTCGGACTGAACGTGTTGTGGCATTTGCATGTCAAAAGCTATGAATTGGACACATCCAGCCTGACTCAATTAGCGTCCTTACACTGGTCTTTTAAAGACCAAACTTCCAGAGAGCTGCTTGCCACCTCGTGTGCACCTGCTAAACTTTGCAGCAGTTACACCGTTAAAAAATTGCACACATTTTAACATCCCTAATTAGAAAAGGTGCAGAAAAAGACTACGGAAATAACTAGGGGTGTGGAACAGACTGGGAATTTACAGCTTGAAAAAGAAACAGCTAAGGAGGGCTATGATACAGATCTATGAAATCATGACTGTAGAGAAAATAAGTAAGGAAGCATTATTTACTCCTCCTTGGGACTAGGAGTCACTAAATGAAATTAATAGGCAGTAGGTTTAAAACAAACTAGGGGTGTCAAGGGATTGAAACATTTAATTGCGCGATTAATCGCATGTGCTTCCCCTTTGAAATGCCGGCGGCATCTCAACAGGGCAGCGCTGCATGGAGCCCGGGATCAGCTGAAGTCCCCAGCATTAATACCTGTGATTAACATGTTAAAAAAATTAATGCATTAATCTTGTCCTGTATTAATCGCAGGCATTAACACAAGTCAATTGACAGCCCTAAAACAAAAAAAAAGTGTTTCACACTAGGGAAAATCTTAAAAATTACTGACCATGTAACTGATAGAATTTCTATCTTCTTCACCAGGGGTGTGGAACCTAAGGCCAGGGGTCCAGATGCAGCCCCTGGCTTGCCTTGATCTGGCCCTCAAGGCTTGGGGCTCCTTCCTAGCTTTGGGGAGTCTGTGCTGGTGTTCCAGCTTCCCTCTCCCGCATCCCACTGCAGGGTTGGAGCACACAAAATCTACTAGGCTGGGGCCCCCTAGGCTCTGGCATGTGAGGGGAATGTCAGGCATGTCTTTCTCCTTAGTCGGGTGCCATGTCAGTGAGGTGGTGTGTGTGTTGTTTTTTTTATTCTTTCTTGTGTGTGGCCCCAACTTATTTTTCTGAGTGTCAGCGGACCCCAACCCAAAAAAGGTTCCTTACCCTTGGGCTATGTGGTTAATTGCAACTCCCTGCGTGGATTCCAGGACTGCTGCAAGGCTGCCGGGGTTGCCCTGGCTGTCGCAATGGCTCCCAGACCTTAGGTGCCACCAGGATTCCTGGCTCCCAGCAGCCCTATGAAGGGTATAAATGGTGAGATTACGTGGTTACACTCTTACATCCCTATTTCACGCTGGGCTGCCCCAATGCTTCCTTCCTTTGTGAGTGCTCCTAGGGATATAAACAGCTCTTTGAGACAAGCTTCTGTATCTTCACTCTTATGTAGTATCAGCCTTTAGGAATGGTGTATATACTATATATAGACAGACTGGTATCTTTGCTTTCTAGCAGCAAAGCCTACAGAATCTGAATATATCCAGTAGGGATGTAAGTGACTAATCGACTATCCTATAAGCAAAAAGCTTATTGGATAGTTGACACATTAGTTGATGAGTTGCTTCCACCCCATTGCTGCCTTTGTCAGAAAGAGGCGGGGGTGGGGGGGCGGAAGAGGAAGGCGGGCTGAGGGGAGCTGGCTTAAAAGCTGGTTTGCCTTCAGTTCTGTGGGAGGGGGCAGGGGCGCATCTGTGGTGTTTACATTTGAAATGTACAAGAGTTCTCACTGGGACTCTTGTACATTTCAAAGCAGAAGTGCTGTATGGAGCCTGGGGTCTAAGTCTTCCGCTGGCCCTGGGCTCCACACAGCATTTAAACCTTTGAAATGCATAAGAGCCTCTGCTTGGGCTCTTGTACATTTCAAAGGCGGAACACAGGGCTGCACTTTCACCATCGAAATGTAGCAACAGGCAGGCTTTGTTACATTTCTAAGTGCAAGTGCCCTTACTGACTAATCAAATAGTGGATGGAAATTCCATTGACTATTTGTTTAGTTGATTTGTCTAATTTTAACATCCCTAATATCCAGACATCTTTAGAAACAATTTGAAAAAAGGAGCAATGTGACTTGTCACTTCTTCTTGGACTGCCAGCATTTGAGCTATGGACCATAGACACAGGTGTGGTTTAGCATTATCCAACCCAGAGGTAGGGATGTTAAGTATTGGTTAATTAACTAATTGAGTACTTGATGGAATTTGCAGCCTGGTTAGCTCCCAGGGGGCTGTGTCTCATTTCTCCCCCCCCCCCACTGCGCAGACGGTTCTGGTTTAAGTTGGCTTCCCCCCCTTGCTGCCTCTTATATAGAGGCAGCCAGGGTGGGGAGAGAGCGACTGTCACTCAACTAGTGGCTTACATCTCTACCCAGAGGAAGTCAATTATTTTTGCAGGGTCCAAATTTCGTGGTCAATGTTTTGTCAAGGTACAGCCACAAGAGAAAATAATTAAAACATAATTATTATAATTAGCACATAAAAATGTGGGGTCTATTAATAAATGTCTAGTTTGGATTTGGCCTGCAGTCTGTCTGTCTGACTACCATTGCCCCAGACCCTTTGAAATTAGCTGGTTATTACGTAATATCTCCTGGTGGATTTCTTAAATTTGAATTCAGTGATAGGTGGATACAATTTAGTCTCAGAGGTTAGGGGATTCTGTGACCTTTTATTTTAACAAATCTCGATCACTTGTTTGGCTTCAGTTCTCCTTTGCTTGGTCTGTCAATGAATTTTCACACACAGACTCAGGCTTCAATTCCCCCATGGTGGTCAGCACATGATCCCCTTTACTCCTCTCACTAGTAGTTATTTTAGTAAAAGTCAGGGACAGATTGCAGGCTTCTGAATTTTTTTTTTTATTGCCCACAACTGGTCCATGGCTTTTACTATAAATAACTCTAATAGTCTTAAGCTTAGTAATAGGACTTGATACATTATACTGCATGCCTGAAAGTGCTCAAAGTGAGTTGCAATAAGCATATAAAATGATGCTGTTAAGAATTATTACTGTAAAGGGATTCTAGCCATTTGTTGAATGGACATGGAGGACACAGTAATGTGAGCACTTTATGAAAACAAGCCTCTCATTCTCATCTTGTTTGCATTTGTTTATTTTACAAGGTATCATTTACACAATGAAAACAAGATACTGATCTAAGCATGTTAGTAACAATTAAAAAAGTAAACATTTGTGACAATGTACATTAAATTGCACTTTTAATAACAAGCATTACATTACATTTTTATAAAATACATGGATCTGTTACATAGGGACTGATTGGTAGTTTAGAAATGGTCCCAAATAATAAGTCTCACACAGCAAAGCTCCTGTATTTCCCTAATCCATTATCAGCGTATTTCTCTTGTAACTAAAGTTGGACCCAAAAAAAACCTGTGCAGTTGAATAACCCTAACAGCTGGGAAGTCTTTGCTCTAGATCCAAACTTTGCAACTGGTCCTTATTTAAAGAGGCAGCATAAAACCTGTGGAACTGAACTCCTTTTGAATTTTGGAAAACTAGAAATCTGGAGAGGGCCCATCTCCACTTGCAGGTGACATTATTTTATTTTCTTCTTGAACTATAAAGAAGATTCTCTCCAGAGTTAGGGTTTTTACAGAAGATTCTAATGAAATGCTTCCCAATACAATTCTTGAAAGCATCATCCACATTAGTTTCCTCCGGGGGACTGTTGAGGAGCGGGAAGGAAGAAACCAAACAAGGAGGCCAAGAAATGTTTCTCTTGTTCATATGACTTGGTAGTAGGATCCATGTATTATATAAAATACAAAAATAAGAGAAATCTGAAAGGAAATTAGTACAGCCCAGGATTCTGATGGTTATCAAATCACGACTGAAATTTGTGACACCAGACCCTTCTGATGTATTATCTCCTAATTCAGTTTCCTATATATTATTCTATATATAATATATAGTTTTCCAAAAATGCATATATGCTCCTTTACAGGTTAAATAGAAACAAGTTACACTGAATAAGAAATAAGGGAAGGAAGAAAAGTATTAATTTTTGAGCCATAAGCTTTCCAAGTAAAAATAGACATGAAATACATTCAGAAGCAAACCAGTGGGAGTCAGGAAGAAACTAATGACAGCTCTGTACTCCTGAAGGGCAAACATCTACATAGTGAGTAGTGGTCCTGAAATGTTTTGTAGAGCTCTGAACTGGGAAAAGTTGGATTGTAATTTGTGCCTATATATGCTCCATTTTTAGTTTCCATTGTGAGTCTCTCTTAAAATTTGTCTGGTTTTAAAGAGTGTATTGGGTGTGTTCAGAACGTTCTACACTGAATAGTCCAAAGTGGAGGTAGTGTGTGAGCATCCATTTAGATGAAAATCTTTTTTTTTTTTTTTTTTTTTTCAGTGGGACAGCTATCTGTAGGCTGGTTAGTATAATAACCTGAACAGGAATTTAGAATAAATCTGTATTTTTAAGAGGAAAATAGACAGTGCTATGTTATATCTATGGGCATATGCAATGCCATACATCTACTAAAGCTGGCTATTGAACAAAAAGGTATCCCCAATGGCTGCTGTAAGTTCAAGAGAAAAACATTCAGTTCTTAATTAATGTAATCATGTGTAGATTTTCCCCCAGAATGTCTCCTGTCTGACCAAATCAATGGCAAAATTCTGCTACATACTCATGTGAGTAATTTTGTAGATTTCATTGGGATTACATGTCCAGTATGATATTACTAACTACAAGAGCACCAGAATTTAGCCCTGCACCTTTCCTAACAAGAGATTGTGACATCACAAAAGCAAGATTTTTGTAACTCTGCATACTTAACATTTGTAAATCATGATACTGTAGCAGCCAGTACAGGCAGTTTTTCTACTCTGTTAAGGAACACAATCACTGAGGCTCATCAGCATATCAGACTCAACTCCAGGGGTGAAATCCTGACCCCACTTAAGTCAGTAGGAGTTTTGTCATTGTTTTACTGGCACCAGGATTAAATGCCAGGTCTGTGGTGTAGGGATGTTAAATTTAGATTAACTGGCTAATCGAATAGTCGATGCAACTTGCATCGACTATTTGATTAGTTGATAGGGGTGTCCCTGCCTTTAAAGCGTAACAGCAGTCCCAGAGCTGTTGCTACACTTCACATGCAAAATCACTGCGTGGAGCACGGGGCCAGCAGAGAACTTAAGTAGTCCCCCACTGGCCCCGTGCTCCCTGTGGCATTTCAAAGCAGCAGCGCTGCATGGAGCCTGGAGTCAGCTGGGGAGTCCTCAACTGGCCCCAGGCTCCACACCACTTAGAAACACCACGTGCAACTTTGGGCCAGATGGGAACTCCAAGCTGGCTCCAGGCTGCACGTAGCATTTCAAAGCAGCAGACCCCAGGCTTCACAAGGTGCTGTCACTTTGAAATGCTTCATGAAGCCTGGGGCCAGCTAGGGAGTCCCCAGCTGGCCCTGGACTGCACACAGCATTTCAAAGTGGCAATGCTGCATGAAGCCTGGGGTCTGGTCCTGAGCTCCATGTGGTGCTGCCACTTTGAAGCACCACCTCCTCATCTCTTCTCTCCCGCCTACCCCCCTTTGCTGCCTCTTTGAGAGAGAGGCAGCAAGGGTGGGGGGAAGCAACTACAGGATACCCCCAACTTATGACCTCAGCCCGCACTTATGATGGCACACAGTGCCTATCATAAATGTGGGTTTGAATTACGATGCCCCTGACTTGCTATGCTTCCCCAGGAACAGATTGTGTTGTAAGTCGGGGGCTGCCTGTAGTTGATTAGTGTGTTAACCATCCAATAAGCATTTGCTTATCGGATAGTCAACTAGTCGTTCACATCCCTGCTGTGGTGGTGTCTAACATGCTAGCCACTAACCACATGGGGGTTATTTGGCCAGTTGAGTGTGGTGGCTTGAACAATAAAACATATTTTCAGAATAATGTGGCTAGTTGGCCAGAGCAGTAGCCACTATAGTAGCTACTGCTTCAGAACTGATTGGACACCATGGTGCTAGAGGTTTGCAACAAAACCTAATGTTATTTATTTCTACTTGGACTACAAGAGTCTGCTGTGACTAATATACTCTGATGTTGAGGAATGGGTTTCTTCTCTACCTGAATCTATCTTGTTCTAGAGAAGGGAGAAATCTCATGCCTTTTTGTTTCAAAATAGCTTTTTAATGAAATACCAGACAATGTAACAGAATATGCTAGCATAAAACAGGAAATTCAACTGCTATACAAAGTTCTGCCACACAACTTAGAATACAAAAAGACTTTTCTGCTTATCTAAATATAATTTAGCTGTAGCGAATGGGAAGATGTACAATCTAATGAGCAGGCCGGAGACTGGGATGTGTATATCAGCTGGCTATATTGAGTTTCTGGTTGACTCTTTTCCTTCTATCCAGCATTGAAGCATACAAACCTACGTTAACTTTTCAAAAATCTGGGTCTCATGAAGTACGCACAATTATTTTACACACATTCATATTTAATCCACAAAAACATGATCAGTGCATTGATGTTCCGTGTAATCAACCTAACTTGCCTTATTTATCCTGTGAAGTGTTTCTCTCAAATAAAAAACTTCTGCATAAAGTGGGGGGAAAAAGTACTTGTTCTTTTTGCATTGTGCACTCCAGTGAGGTATTAGTATCCACAAGGTTAATAATTGCACCAAAATGTTTGTTTTGTTCCTTTAAGTGAAATTAAGGCCATATTTCAGAATTACTTGTTCTGAATGGAAGTAAAAATAAAAATCCCCAATAATGCTTGTTCTTTACATACGGACGGACACAAGTTACCTTTAGTACAACTGCTGAAAGTGGGCATGTATTTTGATATTGAAGCTTTAAAAAAAAAAAAAAAAACCTAACTTCCACACTGAGTTGTATTAACTATTTCAGTGGTTTTGGAACAGATACGTAATAGTTTTAGTGAGACAATAGTTCAGAATGTTTACCGTTGGAAAAAAATTATACGAACATCTGGTTTTGCCACAAATCAGCGAGCTCTGAAGGTACATATTTTCATTATGTACCTGGTTATCGTTTACTACTGAAAGAGCCAACTAAAACTTATTTTATCTTTATTACACTGTTAGGTTATTTATATATACAGCCAGAAAGTGGTATGTTACCCTACAGTCTTGTTAGCTTTCCAGCTTATTGAATGACTATCATTAATTAGGAAAGTAATTTTGAAAATAGAGCTGTTTTGTTCATTCTTTCACTGATTTCAAACAAGATTTGCAGTTTTAAAAGTCTAACTGTTAATCATTCTTAAATTATAGGAGATGCTCAACCTGGGATGGGGAAGAAAATCAAGCCTCTTGTGTCATTAGCAGGAATTAAGATTCTGTCATCAGTACTTGGCAATTTTTTATTGCTTTTGCCTGAAGGCAAAATAGGATCCAACTTCCTTTCCAATAGGTGTAACGAGCCAACATGGTGCCAATCCATGTTTTTGTGAACACTACCAGAAGGTGCCATTAAGTCACTTTTCTGTTTTATTATTGCACTGAAGACCTTGTTTGGAAAACACTACAAACCAAGCTATGGGCATGATCTCAGTTAAAGGATTAGAATTAAATGAGAAATTTGGACAAAACTGGTGGTTTGATACCAATAACAATGTTGGCTGTGAGCACAGTATTCCAAGTATTAAATAGTTATTAGCCTAATGTTTAGCCATGTGTATTTGTCACCTCCAGTTTTATATAATTTAGTTCAAGTTTAATTTCATTTGCCAGTGACATCTGAATTTAGTAATTCCACAGGATAGGAACATTTTATTTACATAAGTATTCTATAGCACAAAACTTATGGAAAGCATGCCAAAATTCTGTTTAATTTGTAGACCCTCTTATTTTGGTTCCATTCTGTAACAACATCTAGAGTAACAAACCACTGTTCTTCCACATAAGTTTATAAACTATTCTAACAGGAGGAACTTAACTCTTTATTCATCTCTCTACTTAGAAAAGAGAACCAGAATCACCAAGTGGCAGGACTTTGCCTGCCTGTGGATAGTGACTATTTTGATCTCTACTTCAAACAGCTGGCTGCTCCTCAAAAATTTTCTCATTTGGCACAGGGTAAATGTTAAACTTGTACAACATGTAAAAATCTTCTGCAAATATGCCTGAAAATAAAGCATGTATCATTAAACTTTATTGTACAGAGCTGATAAGATATTGCATTACTTAAATTTAAAAAAAAAAATCAAAAAGGGCTAATGTCCCTAGAACATTTTATAACATGGGGAAACTTAATACACAACCAACCTCTTATCCAGCAATGATATTTATCTGCAAGACCATCTTATAAAATGTTAAATAAAATTAAAAATATTTCCATCAGTTTAAGCAATAGTTTAATTTTTCATGAAATAAGTATTTCTATAAACATTTAAGTTCAATCAAAAATGTCAACTGCTTTCTCACTTCAACTTAGAGATATTAAGGTTTTCAGACAGACTCAGGAATAATCATCAAAGAATTTACCTCAAGTGTAAAATCTGTCTTGCATTTTAAATATTTTGTCCTTTTAAAAAAGGATACAGCAACTTAAGATTCTCTAATAAAGTGACAAAAACAAAAACTTTTCCATGATGATTGTTTCTTCTGTGCAAAGAGAGCTTTTTGATTTGATAGGCCCAGATTTGTGCCAAATGCAATGCTTAACCCTTGGCCCAGTGTTTCAGATTAAAATATTTCCATCCACTTCACACTGAAAATAGCTTTTATTGCAAAGTCTTAATAGAATGTCAAAACTAACATGTCTCCAGTTCTGAAAATAAACCATAAAATAAGATGGGAACCAGAAGATTTCACTTTAAATTCCAATTCAGGTGTGATACACAAGAATTAAATAGTGCTGCCACTCAGCACCTGGAAAGATCTCTGCTCCTTGAATCTGTGCAGGAAACTAATAGCCAAAATCAATCAGAATATTCACAGGGAAGATTAAATACTTGTGCTATGCCAGAAAGAGCACAAGACTATTTTGGCTGTGATTTAAGACTTACAAGGAAGGGGAAATGCTTCTTTACAGGATGCAATCACTACAGTAAACTTGAGATGATCCTATAGCATGAGTATAGAACCTGGCATTATACTGTGCTTTTACAAGATTTATGCCTCAGTACTTTATGCTGCCTTCTCTTTCCCAAAAAGAAAAATCTTTTATGCAAGATAAAAATAACTTTTTTAGTTCACATACTAAACACTTAGTTCTGAGTTATTTATTATTCATCTTAACCTCTAGCATAGAAAAGAAAGTGTAAAAGGACAACGGTATTGGAATGTGGCTTTCAGGAAGGCAGTTGGGAAGTAAGTATTCAACATGAAATTAGATTCTTTAAATAACTTCCCTTTGGAAGGGTCACAACAGAATGAGTAAAGACACTGAAGGATTTTACTTCAAGTCCCACACTCCTGCCTTTCATCCTTTCCCCAAGAAGAGAGACCCTTGGGAAAAATCCTCCAGGGTATTAGTTGCTTTGTTCTTTGTGCTCTTGTGCTTGAGGTCTGGCTGGAACTATGTACTGCTCTCTTTAGATGGCTGGGATGGCAGAGGCTGCTGTGGTGGCTGGGTGCTCGTGGCAGTTTTGATAGAGTTCAGGGTTTTGCTAAACCAAGAGTTTTTAGCAGCTTGAATTTCGTTCATAAGGGTTCCTCGCTGGTGCTCCAGCTCCTAAGGAAGTAGAATATTCAGAATTGATAAAAATTCTTGATTACAGAGGCATCTTCAGTCAATCCCTTTAAATTCTTTCCTTCTACTGTCACAAGGAGAAGGAGTGGGAGAGGCAGTAGAATTACAGAAGGTAAGACCACAAATTAGAGCCCATTTTCTTTGAAGACTGGAAGGGGAGAGTGAAAAGGAAAATCCTGTTTTCCCAGAAATTCACAAGTTATTTAAGTCCAATTAGACTGGCAGAAAATAAGTTCTCCAAGGTGATGTGTGGGTGTAGCAGTAGTGCAGACTAGCATGCGCGCGTGCACACACAGTAGGTGCACAAGGCTTAAAAATATATTAGGATAAAAGACAATGGTATGGTGCTTTGATAGCTTGGCAGCTGTATGTAGATGTCCAGAAGTAGAACAGTGGTATGAAAGGAAGGGTGTATCTTGAGCTACCCCTGATCTAACAGAGGAAGGGTAGTATCTCAGGAGTAGGGTACTGCCTTTCTTGGATGAAACATCTTTTGATAGGTACTGACAGATGCCACAAGGGATACTACTATCCAGAATGGAGGTTGTCGCTTTTGGAGAGTGACTCCACAAGCTTAGCAGAATAGGACAGGTGCTTGAACAAAAGACCAGATAGTGCAGAGGTAAATTAAAGCCACTAATTAGTGCTTTTTTTTTTTGGACATAGTACTATGATACTAAATGGCTGGATTGTGTTCGATAGTCACTGCCATGGATTGGGAATGCTGTACAATTATATTTACCTCCAGCAGATCTATAGGAGGCACTGAATTTCAAACCCTTCCCAGAGCTCCCTACCATGTAGGTGAAATGTGTACAATGTGTCACTTTAAGAGGCTGCAATATGCATATTTCTGCATTGGCTAGCATTGTAGGAAGTGCAAGGATGACTATTCGGCTTTGGAGCAGGAATGAAAGAAAGAGACCCCTTACAATTTTTTTTAATGTCTACTCAGCCTACCTTACAGTGGCACAGTTGTGCCACTGCAACTATGCCACTGTAAGGTCTACATAATTCCTCTTTGTCGCAGGAGAGAGTTCTCCTGTTGGCAAAATAAAACCACCCTCAAAGAGCAGCAATAGCTTTACTGGAGGAAGAACATCTCTCAGACAAAGCACTATCAACAGGGGTGCTTTTCATTGGTAAAACATGTTTGTCAGAGGATGTTTTTTACACCCCTGACCAACAAAAGTATCAGTCTACATATAGCCTTACTTAGTGTCTCTGTATAAAAACACAGTAGCATTCTAGTACCATCTGCACTACATAACAGAACCAGGTCAAGGAAACAGTCATGATGCAACCGGATTCCACATAAATTGTAGGGTAAACAGGGCTTAATACAGTCTTTTCTGCTGAAGGTTATCTGTGTGTGTACCTGAATTTTGCATTTTGCTTCCACAAGTTGCAATTTGGTCTGTGCCAGTTCCAGCTCCATCTCCCTCAGCTGCTTCTTGAGTGCATCCTTCTCATCATCTGTTTCTGTTCCCTGGGTCTCTTTGCTTATAGCAGGCAACTTCAATGCTCCTTCCTTACTGAAAATTTCACTGCAGTGTTTGCAAGCCATCACTTTACCCTGAGAACAGCCAGAGAATCAATTTTTAGCCATGTTACAGGACACATCCTGTTTCCTGAAAGAACTGCTCTTATGTTAGATTTGCTGTTTGGTAGTAATGGTAGAGCCACAAGTGTGTAAGACTGTCACACAGTCTTACCTCATGTGATTTTTAGAAGTTCAAGAACAATAGATGTGGGCACATGCATCAGATTTTTTTCAACACATCCAGACTTTAGAAGTCACCTTTACCCTCTTCTTGCCAAGGCTTGTGATATTTTTACAGTATTGCATTAATGTTAGCATATTTAGTAGATTGCAGGGTTTTTTCTGGCTAAACTGTCTGCTTTAATAAAAAAGCAGAATGCCTCTACTCAAATATTATGGTTAATATGGCTTTTTGCAAAGGAAGTATTACTTAGAAACCCACCGCCACCCAGGTTTTCCCTGCTTGTCAGAAGCCAGCACTCCATTCTGGATGCAATAGCTATCAATATTGGCACGTAATAGTGACATCGTCTGACAGGATGCTCCTAGTGTCAAGAACACATAACAGCAAGTTCTATATTGGTTTGGCCTGAAGAGGTGTTACAAGTTAACAATTTGTTCCAGTAACTTTTCAGGGATGGAAATTAATCTGTCTGGTCTATAATTCCGTGGATCCTTTTTGTTCCCCTACTTAAAGAGTGTTTGTCCTACTCATGTCTTATGAAGGGCTTGTTTCTTTACCTACCTAAAATTAAGCCCTCTAATTAATCTAAATCTTTAAACTTTTTTTCCCTATTTTGGCTTGCATTCTTTCACCTGTGTTGTTAATAGTAGCTTGAATATTTGGTAGTCATTAACAATAGCCACTCTCTGCTAACATAATTCTGCTGATATGGCTCTCATATCACTTAGCCATAGTTAATACGTTTACTGAAGTACTTTAAGAAACTAGCTGAATGTCATAAGACTTTACTCTTACTAAATTTTAATCTTAGAACAGTGGTTGCAGGAAATGGCACTCGATACAGAAATATTAAAAAAAGACAGGCATGTTGCTGTACTGCCACCTACTTGTAAAACGTGTAAAATGCTCTGTTTAATGTATCAAATAGGCAGATGCTTGCCACTGGATAGCAACAGATCATACGAATGCTTAAGAAAGTTTGAGAGGTATGTAAAGGGAGAGATTCCATGTATGTTGCTGTGGCAGTATAAAAGTGCTGCAAAAGTCCCTTAATGGGAAAATTCCCGAAGCGGGAAGACTGTAGGACAGACAGACAGCTGTATGAAGATCTCCTCATACCCCCTTGGTATTCAGGACATGAGGTAGATAGTTATAGAAAGTCTGGGGCAGGCCAGGCTGACCCATCATAATTCAGAGCAGCTCCATGGCCTGCCCAGAATCATTCATGTCCAAAGCCACTGTTGCCCTCTCTGCTCTGCACTGTAGTTGTGTGCACAGTACAAAATGAAAATGCAGTTAAAAAGCTCCCACAAAGGACTGTTATCTTACTAGGATATATAAAGACTTATCCATTTCTGCAGCAAAAAATACAGGCGTTCTGTGCATTCCAGTTTGTAATCTCCAATGTACCTGATATCCACAAGAGCATGTACTCTACAACTGTTTTCACCCTGTGAAACATCTGAAAGTGTATTTTAGACCATCTCTCTGGCTCTCAAGGCTGCTAATATATGGCTGTAGTTCAAATTCTTTTCAGTATCTTATTGCTAGCTTGTATGAATAGTTGAGCTAATGACACATCACATACAGAGGTCTTATTCTCACCTTCACAATCTCCAGTTCCTCCTTACTTGCAGTCTGTTGTTTTTCTAGTCTGGTACTCAGTTGGGAACAAATCTGGAAGAGAGAAAACAGCCCCTTTTGAGAGTTTATTTTAAAAAAATCTTGTGATACATTTCAGTAGTCTTATTACAGCTTCTTATGGCTTTACCAAAGTCACACACAGTCAGTTCCTCAGAGTGAATCCATCAGTAGTAGTAAAGCAGACAAAGATAGTCTAAATGGTAATCTTCCAAGATGGAACATTAACACTTAGATTGCTTTGATTAATTCAATGAGGAGTTGGCCTACACGTTTAGCCAGCAGCAGGGCCAAAGAAGCAGTGCACTGTAGTGGGTTGGGGATGGCTTGATAAGGAATTATTCTTCTCCACAGAAATTAGCTGATTTCATTTGGAGAACTCTAGAAATAATATAAACTGTCTACAATTCATGCTCTTAGAACAATGGTTCCCAACCTGTTTTATGCCGTAGACCAGCAAACCCATTCACAAACTTTTGGTGGACCAGTAACATTTTATTTGCATGTTTGCATATTCATTATGCAAATAATGAATATTCAAATAATGTTACTGTCTGCCTAGCTCCCACCCAGCACCTTGTGCCCCAGTGCTTAACAGCCTTTGACCTCCCCACCACTAATGCTCATGCCAACACCCTCTTGTGCCGTGATCCCACCACAGCCTCTGACAACACTCTTTTGCCTGCCCCCATCCCCGCACTCTCCTGAGCAAGGCTGCCTCCTCTAGGGAGTGTGGCCGTTACTGCGATGTGGGTAGCGGGAGCAGCCCTCCTCCTTCATGCTCCTTCCCTCTTCAAGTGTGTCTTGTGCCCCCACAGGTAAAGGGGGAAAGTGCAGCGCCTCGGTTGGCCATCATTATCGAGGGAGGGAGGAGCTTCCCGCTTTGCCTCTTTCTGCTGCCGCCTCAATCCCAGCACTGCCTCCAGCAAAAGTGGTCATGTGGGCAGTGGCAGCTTCCATTGGTGATGCACACGATCCATCCTCCTTTGTGCCCTTTTTTCCCCAAGCACAGAGAGAGGGGCAGGCACTTCCTGCTCCACCTCTTCTTGTTGCCACCTTAGCTACCACGGCTGCTGGAACTGAGTCACCGCAAACAGCTGGCTTGAGCTCCAATAGTTGCCACAGCCAGTGACTGGTGGTTAGGAACTGCTGTCTTCTAAGGAATGAAATGACGTGCCCTGGTCAAGAATGCAGGGACTAGAACTCTGAGCAGTCAGCTTGCCCAGGATGGGGAGTAGGAAGAATGATTTGCAAGTAATTATATAAAACGAGTTTCTCTATAAACATTACTTGTTTATATTCTGCAATAATGGCTGTGGTTTTCTTTATTTCAGATTCCGCCTTCTCTAGCTGTTTCCTGAAGACTTCCTTCAGCTGGAAAGTACAAGAAGAGAAATCAAATTAGTGGGTGGGCTTTGAGGAGTTTTTCAACACGTGAGCGATCACTTGAACATATTCAGCAGCTATAATAATGTTAGTCTTCATTACCAATTCCCTTTACATGATAATACCTGGCAGTCAAGCCTTTTTATAGCCTCTATTTTACTGAATGTACAGTTAACTTAGTAGTATGATTGTATTCCCAGGAATATGAGCAGCCGTTTAAGAATAGGGACACATACTGCATATACTTGGTTGGGAAATTCTTCTCTAGAGTTTGGGGAACATTTTTTATTAGCACTGATTACAAATAAGCCCACTAAACTGCAAATGCCGTACTCAAATATAATTTTCTCTTTGGTGAAAATGAAGGAGGAACATGCCATGATTATCACAATGACCTCTCCAGCCCAAGCATCTCAGAATAGCAATACTGATAAGAATGGCCATACGGGGTCAGACTAAAAGTCCATCAAGCCCAGTATCCTGTCTGCCAACAGTGGCCAATGCCAGGTGCCCCAGAGCGAGTGAACCAAACAGATAATGATCAAATGATCTCTCTCCTGCCATCCATCTCCACCCTCTGACAAACAGAGGCTAGAGACACCATTCCTTACCCATACTGGCTAATAGCCATTTATGGACTTAACCTCCATGAATTTATCTAGCTCTTTTTAAAACCCTGTTACAGTCCTAGCCTTCACACCCTCCTCCGGCAAGGAATTCCACAGGTTGACTGTGCTATGTGAAGAAGAACGTCCTTTTATTTGTTTTAAACCTGCTGCCCATTAATTTCATTTGGTGGCCCCTAGTTCTTATATTATGGGAACAAGTAAATAACTTTTCCTTATTCACTTTTCCACACCACTCATGACTATCATATCATATCCCCCCCCCCCCGTCTCCCCTTTTCTAAGCTGAAAAGTCCCAGTCTCTTAAATCTCTCTTCATATGGCACCTGTTCCAAACCCCTAATCATTTTAGTTGCGCTTTCCTGAACTTTTTCTAATGCCAGTATATCTTTTTTTTTCTGATGAGGAGACCACATCTGTATGCAGTATTCAAGATGAGGGCATACCATGGTTTTATATAAGGGCAATAAGATATTCTCCATCTTATTCTCTATCCCTTTTTTAATGATTCCCAACATCCTGTTTGCTTTTTTGACTGTCGCTGCACACTGCATGGACGTCTTCAGAGAACTATCCATGATGACTCCAAGATCTCTTTCCCATTATATTGTATGTATAGTTGGGGTTATTTTTTTTCCAGTGTGCATTACTTTAAATTTATCCACATTAAATTTAATTTGCCATTTTGTTGCCCAATCACTTAGTTTTGTGAGATCTTTTTGAAGTTCTTCACAGTCTTTGGTCTTAACTACCTTGAACAGTTTAGTATCGTCTGCAAACTTTGCCACCTCGCTGTTTACTCCAGGGGTGGCCAACCCATTAAACGAAGAAAGCCGTAACAGTGGCGGAAAAAATGCTGAGAGTCACACCAGAATTTTTTTTTAAAGAAAAGAGCTCCCCATCATCCCCCCCCCCGAATTGAGGCCCCCCCAAAATAAAAAAGACACTGTCTCTTTAAAAGGCTTTTTGGCCACATCAGGCTCCCGTCGGCCACTGCCATCGTGGCAATGGCACGAGGGGTGGTTTCACGAGCCGCACTTTAAAGGGGGGGGGGGGGGGAATCTGCATGCAGCTCACGAGCTGTGGGTTGGCCACTCCTGGTTTACTTCTTTCTCCAGATCATTTATGAATAAGTTGAATAGGATTGGTCCTAGGACTGACCGTTGGGGAACACCACTAGTTACCCCTCTTTATTCTGAAAATTTACCATTTATTTCTACCCTTTGTTTCCTGTCTCTTATCCACTTCTCAATCCATGAAAGGATCTTCCCTCTTATTCCATGACAACTTAATTTATGTAAGAGCCCTTGGGACCTTGTCAAAGGCTTTCTGGAAATCTAAGTACACTATATTTACTGGATCCCCCTTGTCCACATGTTTGTTGACCCCTTCAAAGAACTCTAATAGATTAGTAAGACATGATTTCCCTTTACAGAAGCCATGCTGACTTTTGCCCAACAACTTATGTTCTTCTACGTGTCTGACAATTTTATTCTTTACAATTGTTTCAATTAATTTAACCAGTACTGACATTAGACTTACTGGTCTATAATTGCTGGGATCGCCTGTAGAGTCCATTTTAAATATTGGCGTTATATTAGCTATCTTTCAGTCATTGGGTATAGAAGCTAATTTAAAGGACAGGTTCCAAACTATAGTTAATAGTTCCGCAATATCACATTTTAATTCTTTCAGAACTCTTGGCTGAATGCCATCTGATCACTTATAACAGTATTGTAATGCACTTCCCAAAGCCCCGCCCTGTCATTTAGCACCATTTAAAAAAAAATCCGGTTACTTACCTCATAACTGTTGTTCTTCCAGATGTGTTGTTCATGTCCATTCCAATTAGGTGTGTGCACGCACCACGTGCACGGATTCCGGAACTTTTTCTCTTGGCAGTGCCCGTCGGGCCAACCAGGGAGCCCCCTGGAGTGGTGCTGGCATATCAGTGCATGTATATCCTTGCTGGCCCCTCACTTCCTTCTTACTGCCTGTGACGGTAGCTGGGCAAGCTTGCCTAACCCGGCACCGATTGTAACATTAGTGCCAATACTGGGACTGACTGTGGCCCCGGTATCGACATCGGTACCGGCCCTAATATGGACATTGGCACTGATACCAGCTGCGGCACCGACACGCCAGCGCCACTCCGGGGGGCTCCATGGCTGGCCCGATGGACACTGCTAAGGGAAAGAGTTCTGGAATCCATGCACACAGTGCACGCACACCTAATTGGAATGGACATGAGCAAGCACTCAGGAAGATACAGAAACCTTTCAACACAAGTGAAGTTGCTCTCTTGCCAGAGGTAGCACAGCTCTATGACACAGAGAGAGTAGGGGACTCTTGAGAAACTCAACTATGAAGGATTGTTCTTTGTGGGACATTGATAATCTTTTGTTAATGCAGTGAAGCAAAATAAAACTTATTGCTCCAGCCTCTGCTGACAGCCAAGTAACAAAGAAAACCTCCAGGATTATGAGAGAGTGGTTTTGCTACTGAAACAATAATATGGAGATCACTGTTCAAGATTAAAAATAGTTAATTAAAAAAAGTCTATAAATGCAGTATCAGGTGAGACCCAACAGGAAAAACCTCACCTCCAGTCTGTCCTTGGGATAAAGGCGTGAGGGCACTGATAAGACAGTATATGGCTTTAATTTGCTGCCACCAGCTACTGTTGTGGGTTCTGAAGAAGGTCTGATTAAGCCTCCTTGGGTATACATAGTGGGTGCATCTAGACTGGCAAGATTTTGTGCAAAAGCTTGCTAGCTGTCTACACTGGCCGCTTGAATTTGCGCAAGAGCACTGACTTTGTAATGTACAAAATCAGTGCTGCTTCTGCAAACACTTTCACGCTCCCGCTCGGGAAAAAGCCCTCTTGTGCAAGAATACTTGCTCAAGAGGGCCAGTGTAGACAGGGAAGAACTGTTTTGAGCAAAAAAGCCCCGATGGCTAAAATGGCGATCGGGGCTTTCTTGCGCAAAATCGCGTCTAGACTGGCCACGGATGCTTTTGCGCAAAAGCATTTTTTGCACAAAAGCATCCGTGCCAATCTAGACGTGCTTTTGCGGAAATACTTTTAATGGAAAAACTTTTCCATTAAGGGTACGTCTAGACTACATGCCTCTGGTGACAGAGGCATGTAGGCTAGACTACCAGGCACATGTAGGCTAGACTACCAGGCACAGGAAAATGAAGCGGCGATTTAAATAATTGCTCAGCGTTCCAGTAGGAACACACAAGATGATCAGAAATGCATAATTTCACATTTTTATCCTTATGCGGATTATTTATTTTCACCTGACTTAGAGAAAGATTCCTTTGTGGGCACTAATAAATGCTTGATACTGTTGTTTAATTTACATCCTTAAACACTTAGGATTTGTGTGTGTTTGGGCATTCTTACTTATCCAAACAAGTTTTACCTGGGCAGTTTCTTCTTCTTGCTTCCGCTTCTCTTCCTCAGTTTCCACTAACTTCTGTTTAGTCAGGAGAAGCTCCTTGTTCAGAACATCTGCCTTGTCTTCAGCCTGAGAATCAGAAGCAGGGAGGTAAAAAAAAATCTTGATGCAACTCTTCCTCCTATATTCTCCCACTCACTCAGGAAAAACTCTTTTTCTAGCAGCTGCTTGCTTGATTATTGCCTTATTACTCCTCAGGGCATTCGGTGCAAAAAATTCTGCACACACTATTTTAATTCTGCAAATTTTATTTGTCAAATGTGGAGGCTCCAGCATGGCATTGGGGAGCACAGGCCACTGACAATACAGAGGGAGATCACAGTATTGGCCCCCATGCTGGACACAGATTCAGTGGTAAGGCTGCACCCAATCCTGATATAGTGCACAGACGGGGCCTACTCCAGAAATATCCCAGGGCCCAGGCCCTCCATGCCAAGTATCCTAGGTTGGGCAGGCAGGCTCAGCAAGACAGGATCCAAGTGTGGAAGGGCCTACAGTGAGGGAAATCCTGCTGTGGATTGAAAGGGCTCTCTGTGTGACAGTCTGGGTGCTGGTGGTTCAGTGGGGGATCCGGGACAGGGAATCTGGATGCAAAGGGATTTATTGGGGCAGTTCTGGGTGCAATGTAATGTGAACTTGAAGGGCGATTGAAGGTAGTTGGAGCTCAGCAGTAGAAGAGGATGTGGGGGCACAGTAGAGGAGTCCAGATCCTGGAGGAGTATAACCAAATGCATATGGTTGGGGGCTTGGTAGAGCGGGAATCCAGGTGCAAAAGGAGTGGGACTCACCAGGATAGAGATACTGGGGGGGGGGGGAGGTATCTGTGAGCATGAGGAATGGAGAAGCAGCTCTCTGTACAATAGTGGTTCTCAAAGTATGGTCTGTGAACCATTAAGTGGTCCATGACCATCTTGCAGCTCCTCCCTCCCTCGCAGAGGGGAACCTGTGTGCTCTAGTCTCACCCCTCACCCCCCCCCCCCATGGTTGGCGCACCAGCACTGGTTTCCCACTGGATGGGAGGAGCACCAAGCCTCCATGCACTGCCATTTCCCCTCCCCCCTCCCCCCCCCCCCCCCCGCTCCCACAGCTGAAAGAACAGTAGACTAGGAAACTGCTCTCCTGAAGCCTTTTCCTGCTGCTTCCATTGGCTGGAATCATAGCCATGGGAGCAGCAGAAGGTAGTGCCTGCAAGCAGTGGGAAGCACAGAGCCAGGGTATGTCAACACTACAGAATTTTTTATGTCCACTCTGCAATCACATTCTTCCAAAAGAAAATTGAAAGAATAGAGGGTTTTTTCTGACATTGGTAATCCTCTTTCTACGAGGAAAGAGCCTTTTTCCAAAAGAGTTCTTTTGGAAAAGGGCATGTGGACGGGGAAGAGGGAGTTCTTTCAAAAGAAGAGGAAAAAGCACATGTTTCCTGGTGGCTATTCCATTCACAGTAATCACAGCTGAAATACGAGATAGTGTCCACACGGAATGGACGCGATCTGTCAAAAAAGCAGATTGCTTTTTCGATGTGCTTTTGAAGCATGGATATTCTCTTTTGGAAGAAGTTTTCTTGGAAAATCTCTTCCAGAAAAGCTTCTTCCAAAAGAAGCCTGCAGTCTAGACATAGCCCCATGTAAGCACCCCTCCTGCCCAGATCCCACACTCCTACCCCCTCATGCATCCTTTCCCACTGAGACCCCACTCCTGCACCCTTCCATCTGCCCAGACCCTCCCCCCACACACTGCTCCTGCATCCAATCTCCCGGACAGATACTCCACTCCCTAGCCTGCTCCTGCAGTCTTTTGTTGTCATGGGGGGCTGGTGATCCATAGAAAGGTTTGCATTGAGCAGGGTGAGTCATGTCCCCAAAAAATTGAGAACCACTATCTTACATAAAAGGTGAAATATGAGAGCAGAAATAGGCAGAAATAAGCAGCTGTGGGAAAAGCATTACAATTTGTGTATTGCAACTGCTGCTGGGGAGTTTATACCGCCTAGCCTCCCACAAGATCTTACTGTCTATTCCTGGCCAGAGGCATTACTCCTACCCTCTTCCACTTGTGCATCTCCCCTGCCAGCATGGCTCAGGCTCTTAGGCCTGGTCTACACTACAGTGGAAGGTTAAAGTAAGATACGCAACTCCAGCTGCGTTGGAGTTGAAGTATCTTAAATCGCGTTTCCATGCCATCCACACAGCAGAAGGCCAATGGGAGCAAACACTCTCATCAGCTTCCTTACTCCTTGTGAGGAGCAGGAATACTAGTGCTGACGGGGGCACCCTCTGAGTTCAATTTAGTGGGTCTGTAATAGACCCAGCTAAATTGAACTCTGGAAGATCGACCGTGGCAGCGTCAATCTTCCACATACTATAGGCGTGACCAAGTCTAAAACAGAAGACACGGACATTCAAAGGTAGAGTAACTACAAACTTATGGCATGATCGATATTTCTGAATGTAAGTTGGGAACCATAGATAGTCCAAGCAGAATCATGCAGAGCCAGATTTAGGTACCCTTATTCATACCGAGGAGCACCTTAGCACTCAACAGCTTCTACTGGCTTCAACTGGAGTAAAATGTTACTTACTGAAGTAAGAGTGCAGAATCTGTCCGGTTTATTATTATGTATTAAATAATTACTAATGGTTCACCTCCAAAGAACATAGCAGAAAACATGATGCAACTCTAAAGCATATGCACTATTGTAAAGAAATAGACAACACCCTAATTGTGTGTATAATAACCATTGCAAAGTAAACCGAATAATGTAAAGAGCTCCCGCAGCACTTGTCTGCTGTGCTATAGCTTAGGTTTGTTAGGAAGCAGATTAGTTTTTCTGTCAGTAAACATCTTGACTTTTGTTGCCAGCATTCCTCAGGTTCCTTGGGAGTGCTGTCTGCAATCTTGGTAGCTGAAGGTAGGATTACGTGGTTTTGGAAGAGTAAAGGAATGTGTGTGCGAGAGACACCGTGGAAGGCATTGATGCAAATCAAAGTTTTGGAGAGTATGACATACATTTTTCAAGTTAGTAGCTATATTCTTATATTTGCATGAGAGATATTTGTGCCAATAAACTGCATCCATGTAGATACTTAAGGATAGTTCTACACAACAGCATTATTTCGGAATAACGACAAGAAAGGGAAGTCAAAGGAAGAGTGTTCTTCCTTCAACTTCCTGCTGAATAGACAGTGCCAAATTAAGCTATTTCAACTTAAGCTATGCAATGGATTTAGCTCAAGTTGCTTAGCTTTGTTTGATTTTTGCCCTGCTGTGTAGACGTGCCCTAACTTCCTGACTGCAGTTACAAATCAGGTAGAGAGTAGGGATGTTAAATATTGGTTAATTGAATAGTCGAGTAACCTCATAAATTCTTATCTGTTAGTTGACTATTCTATAGTTCCCAGGGGCAGGGCTGGCAGCCGATGCACTCTGGCCTCACTCCCGAGGAGCACCCTGCAACTCCACTCTGGAGTTTAAAAACCAGCTCCCCTCGCAGACCTCTGATAAAAAAAAGTAGCATCGCGGATGGTAGCCACCCCTGTCTAGGGAGGATCCAAACCCATCACAAGCCAGGACTGAGCTAGGCTGCTGGCCAGCCTGCTACAAAATTTACTGGTGAGAGGAAGTGGGAAGGAAAATGCGTGTAGTCTATAGCATTAACCTATAAGCTTTTGTTAATCAGTTAATCAACTACTCTATAACATCCCTAGTAGAGATCTCAATGAGTGCAGATAAAGGCACTAACAATGCCTTCAATTTTGCACGTATATTCATTTGTGAATGCAATTTAATGTATTATCTCAATATAATGTATGCTCTACCCACCTCTACATACTATTAGATGGCTTGGCTACAATACAGTGCCTGCATTACCTGGTCCAAGTCATTTCGTAGGGCAATTTTGCTTGTTACAAGTTCATGGGCAAGGTCATCGTTTTCCTGTTCCAGCCGCATGCTGGCTTCCTGTAGTCTGCGGTTCTCCCTCTGCAGAAAGACGAAAAAACGAGAATAAATTAATCATAAATTTTAAAGGACACAACAAAAAGTCAAGCGAATAGTGTGAAAGAGAGAGTGGAAAAAAAGTGTAAAAAAGCAAAAAGGCATGAGTGCACAATTAAGGCAAGATTGCTGCTTTGGGAAACATTGAATTAAGCCAGCAGTGCAAATGCAGTATCCCATTTGACGGGGCCTGTTTAGAAAAACTAAAACAGAACTATGGAAATGTAACTTGAAGGGCAGTAATTCCAATTCCATTCCTGTGGAGCTCTTTATGAACATATTTATGTTTCAAACTCAAGTAACACACTAAGGTTTTTCTGAACACAAAAACAACCTTCTTACCATAAGAATACCCTGCTCGTACATGGAGCGCTTTAACAGAAATTTGGTAGGTAATAAAATAATACACAAAACACAATGTTCAGTGAACAAGAGCCATTTTAAAGAGAGATTCTTAATAGTCTATTTAGGTCCAAAACAAAATCTATCCTGCCCCATTTTACCAAATACTGATTTTCAAATCTTGAAAGATTATGTTCAGAAAATTATGTATCAACTGTCTTCCTGCTGAATCTCAAGAAGGCAAAACCACTTGCTTTCTCCAAAATCCGTGCAAGTGGATTTTAGTGTGTATTCAAAGGACATCTGCCAAAGAAGAGTGCAAATGGACAGCAAGCCTCTTTTTGAAACGTATACAAATTCCAAAAAAATGACTATGGCCTGATTCTCACCAGCTTTGCATCTTGGGAGTCACATATTCTTTGATGTTTTATAACCACTTTGGAAAGGTGTAAGTAAATTGGGGGAGAGAGGAGAAAAATAAGTAATGCTTTTATCATAAATGGAATTGTATTTCTTGGCCAAGGGCCATAAGGCAGAAACATTTGTTAAAGGTGTCTCAGGGTGAGTAGAGTCAGGCTGCTGAACATGGAGCTGTAAAGGGCTCTGAGACGGGAATGGACTAAATATGGGGATTGTAATCAAATGAATTTGCACAGAGCAGCAGATTTGTTTGCCTTAGCCCTGTTTAATGGCCTCTGGTCTCTCATACCAAAGAAGAGATGGGAAATTCTGAGCTATGCAAAATGAAAAACTTTCTCCTGACTGAAGAAAGGAAATCTCCACATAGTCTTCCTAAAATGTTACCATCTCTTCACTTCAGGACAGATGACAGTTTTTCCTTTGAACTAAAATGAAATACATTACAACATCTAAGATAGCAAGATACTGCCTCTGTAATAAACTTTTATGAGTTACTCAACCAATAGATTGCTTCAAAACAACTCTTGAAGCCACTGCATAAACATGCTACTCAGCTTTCTTAATTTTACTCCTACTTGCAACTATGTTCATAACAATCCTAAGTGAAGACATTGGCAAGGCATTTCTCCTTTTAAGTCCAGATATACAGCACAGGTTTTGCTCCAATATCCTTCTGCTACAAAAAGCGTTTCATATTCTTGCCTAATACAAACAAGAAGAACTACTGCTCAAAAAGGATTTTTTTAAAGGGGGGGGAACCCTCTCATATTGTTAAACAGCTTCCTGTGTACCAGGAAGTAGAGCCTTTGCAAATACCTAATCTTCAGTGTGACCTTGTGCAACAGTGCCTGAAATATTGCACAGGAAGGCAGATTTGTTTCCTTTTAAAGAGATCATCCATTAAACAAACAACTGCTACATGGTTACTGAAGCCTTATATAAAAGACCTTATTTCTTATGATTTGACACTAGTCAAGTAAACATCTTTTAAATATACAAAACTCTTGAGTTATTTAAATTACAGTGTACTCTGTTATAAATATACAATTGTTAAAAACTAATTCTTCACATAAGGAGAATATACACTCTGACATAAAACTAAATTACAGTCTCAGGAGAGTATCAAGTGTCTTTAGTTCAGCACTTTATTCAAACCATCAAAGGATTGCCAATTTTATTGGCAAAGATGGCTGCCTGACAATATAGCTCAGAAAGAGACCAACTTTACTTAAAACCTCTCACTAGACAGAAATTACTAACATAGGTGTTGTAATGCTAATTATAGGAATACTTAAAAATAAGGAAGAAATCTGGATTCCTTTCAGACCTATGTGAAATAATCCTAAAAGTTGGTAGGCTTTAACATTCTTCACTTTGCTTTTTACAGAAGCTTCAGTGTCTGCAAAGCAAGCAGCATAATGAGAAGATCCAAACTCCTTCTCTGGACTTAGACAAGTGGAAAAGCAAGCTATGTGGTTGGAAATGCACTATCCTCCTCATAAACAGCAGTCTGCATGGCAGATTTTAAAATGTTAGATGTGCATTCTATTCAATATACCAGCTAACAGGTATTAAATATATGTAGAATCACAGAGACTTATTTTCAAGCTGAGGATAATTTTTTCAAGTTGCCTTTATTCTTCCTTTCCTTCAGAACAAGGATGCAAACTAACTAAGATTAGCTATGACTAGTCTTCTCCAGCCCCTTCCCAAACCCTAGCAATCAAGAACTGCATGCATCCTCAGGAGCATTTTCTTAAATCTGTTTAAATCCAAACCAAAAAAAGAGGAAGATACTAACTAAACTGCGACTCTCAAAAAAGGAAGTGAGCTACTTTTCTCACATCTCGTGTTTTGCAAAGCTTTACACATTCTCATTTGCAGGAGATGCAATCTTGAGATTCAATTTACCTGCAGTTTATTAGCTACAACTGGGCTCACATCAGAGCAAGCATTTTGTAACCTGGCATGAGCTGACTAGTCAGACCTGCTAGATGTTATACAGGTGTAAACAGAACCTGCCAATCACTTCTTACCTTGCCTCTAAAGACACAGCATTTTGCATTTATAAAAGTTTACTGCCTGTACTAAATATTCCCTTCTCTTTGGTATCATTCAGTTTCCACAAGCAGTAAAATAAAAGATGCAGCTTTCCAAATTAACCTCTTTCCTTTTGCCACAAAGGACAGCTGGTTAAATTTAGTTAGTGTCTATAAAAGGAGGATACTGCATTTCCAATAGAGACAAACACATATGTAACATGTACACAAAAATAAACTTACCTCCTGCAAAGTCACAGACCAACTACTGCTTTCAATCATTGGTGTCAAAACAGTGAAAACAGGATATCCAGTGAATTTTAAATACCAAACAAAATAATTAGGAATTTAAAAAAATCCTGACCCACTAATCCCATACTGGGATTTTTCCACTTTCTTTTTTTTTAAGATATGATCTACTACAGCTTCCACTTATTAAAACAAACATTTGACTTACGAAAGCAAGCTGATTTGACACTTGTAGGCAAGTCCCAGCTCAGGAAGACTAAAAGGCTAAACTCCACCCCCTCTGCTATCCTCAAGCTAGCATGAAGGGTGAATATACAAGATTACCAATGATGATGCAAATTGTTTTCATTTCTGCTGTTTCTAAAGCAGGGTGTGACTTTGTCACAAATCTTGCTGAAATCTTAAATTTCACATTTTGTTGTACCAAAAAGCAGTTCTTAAAACAGACAGTTTGTTCCTGATAGAAGGAAATGAAAAGATTGAATAGAATTCACATACATTGCGGTAGGTTGAGGTATTCCTGAGTCAATCCAAAAGAACAATCAATCAGGTTAATTCCAAGATGGAAAAACTGAGAAATATCAGGTGGCTAAAAAGCCACAAAGCTTTAAAGGAACAATTATCCAGGACAAAGAGGTTTTCAGGCATCATACAGTTTTTCACTGTCCAATCTGCTACTACGATGAATTCTTGGCTCTGGTTTTAAAGAAACATTCCTTCAACTGTCAAAGTGCTGAGTTAAAAAACAAAACTACTCTAACAGTTATCAAATGTTCCTTTTTCTTCATTCAAGAATGCCAACTAGCACCAAAATAACAATTACTGGAATATTAATTTTTACTTATTCACACTCCAGGCATATTCAATGCTAATGCACCTGGTTTATACATTAATACAGATTAAAAACTGCTCCAGTATGGCAGTGGGAGCCATACCAGTGTTACTCCCTCTCACAGATCTTGTTGCAGGATCAGGGCTCTTGTGAAAAATTAGAATGTTAAAGCAATTTTGAATGTGAACAATTTTTGTTAAGGATCATATTCTAGCAGTAAAAATTAAAGCAGATATTTACCTTATTACAGTAAGAACACATTGAAGGACTAGAAAACTTCGCTATTTTATTTCAGTAAGATAAATAGGGCAGTGACATTTAGCATTTTTGGTCCTAATCTATTCTGAGTTGTGTGAGCTGATCCTTTTGTGGATGTAGATCTCTCATTGAAGTCAAGTGGGATTCTGGAAAGGTGCAGGGTCTACCTGTAGGATTCTAGCTTTTGTTTGCATGACTGTACATGACATTCTTTATGGGCTCCAATACCTTTTATCACTGATACAGCCTATCAACAAATATTATGAGAGAAATTCTCAGAAGCTGGGAAAATCACCCAGAATATGAGGAAAATATTTGAATTATTTTGCTACTTTTCTTAAACATGCAGTTCATATTTTTTACTGGCTTCTACAATTTGTGACTCATTTTAACTGAGAGTCAATTAAATGTACTGAAGGATGACAACTCAGCTGTGTTTCTGTTTTAGTCTGTGAAAATGTCAGATGTTATATTTCTCTGAATGAAAAAACACAACAGTAAAATTATTCTGCTGCAGAAATGTGTCTGTATGTATCCAGTTTTCCTAAATGAAATATTTCTAAATTAAGGGAAAAAAAGAAAGCCCAAAGTAAATTTCAGAGTGAATTTCTGATGTGTGTGTGATGAATGAAATCTGTCAATTCACTTACAGAAAATAAGTATGCCCAATAACTAATTCTTGCATCATACTGTACAAGTAGCATACAGTACTACATTGCTTCCACTCAGTCTATGTAGGATCTGGCTAGCTAATTATTAATCAGATGATGTAAAAATCCAAATGTGAAATTATCTCAGAATTTGCAGATGGTTTGGAGTTGGACAGTTCTTAGAATGTAATAATCACAAATGTACAATTCTGTCCATACCTTCCTGGTTTAGTGTCAGTCTGTTCGATCATATCACTCTACTGAACTTGGTGAAGAACATCTTGTGAATTGTTGCTATCTGTTTAAAAAAATTCTTCGGCAGAGAAATAATCTCTATGTCTAGGCCTATTCCTTTGAAGAGCTGCATTAAGAAAGGTGGGGGAGAAAAATTCTTCCTTAGAAGTTCTTTTCTCCTCACCAGAAGACCCACATGCCCCTCTATAGGTGTACTGCCCAGAAGAGATGCCACTGAGTGTTGAACAGAGTGGGCAGAAGGACTAGCCCTATGTATCACCATCATTGGATTGCTCTGGAAATGTGGCTAGGAGCTAACATACCTCAGCTGTTCAGCTCTCCCAACTCTGCTCCCATGACTCCATAACATGGTTTCTACTAGAGCCAGATTGCTAGAAGAGAAGGCCAACTGAACAGATAGCTCCTGGCATTGTCAGTCTATGGGGCCCTTCCCTGCAGATCCACATGCTCTATAAGATTGGGAAGCTTCAACCCTTCTTCACTTAAGAGTCCTGCAAGCCCTACTCCCCCATCTAGGTGGGGGCAATTCACAGGACAGCTTTATTCTTTAAGAACCTTAATGGGCCTGAATTAATACTGAACAAAGTGACATACAACAAAGCTACTGATGTACATCTTAATGATCACCCTAGTGTTGAACTAGTAGTGAAACACATGCTGAAAACAAGGGAGAGATTAAATGTAGTCTGCACCCAAAAGATTAACATGCTGCACAGATCCCTGTTCCACTGAGGTAGGAAGAAATCAGTAAACAAAAGCCACACCCCCTGCTGAAGGGTGAACTGAAAACAATTTTCTTTTAGGAAAACTGAGTCTTTAAGCCACAACCCATATGGAGAACATCATCGCAGTGGGAGGTCCTGAAGGCATCACTTCAGGCCAGCCTGGGCACTTGGACAAGGTGCAAAGTGCTATCCTCCAGTTTTAGGTAGCCTAGCGGTGTGGAGATAGTCTTTGCACTTCTGAAACACAAGGGCTGCAGGGGTGGGCAGGGCTGGGTTCTTGTTGCTTTCTCCCCCTTGTGCATCCATGCAAGCCTGGAATTATAATTAACTGAGCCGTATATGCATAATTTTCAACTGCTGCTTCCCACCATTCTCATCAAGACACACTCATAAAATTAAACATACAAAACGGGAATTAATGCACTTATAACAGATATGTTCCCCCACTAAGAGAACCTCTTTTCCATGCGTGAAACCTAGCAGATAAAAAATGTGAACTAAATGTGGCTCAGCTGAATGTGAGGGATCGATGTATCAACAAAAGGTGACCTTATCTGAGCCAGATAATAATTACTACTGTATGCCAGAATACTGGATTCTAGTCCTGGCTCTGACAGTGACTCACTCTGCTGTGGCAAAGTCAGACACTTCTCCTGTTTCATGAGCTGCAAAATGGGAATCCATCTCCCACAAGTGCTGTAAGATTAACCAGCTAATATGCTTGCACATTGTTTGGAAGATGCTCAGTACCCTACAGTCTCTATTATTCTAGTTCTATGTTAGTACGAGCAAACAAGAAGGAAAACAATCCAAGTTAATGAGCAGTAAATATGGTTCTCTCTAAACAGGGAAATTATCTAACATTCTCTTGGCCATGAATGCAGACTAGTTCTTACAGAAAATCAGATCTATGCTGTATTCCATAAAGAAAGAATTATGCTAAAAATGTTAATTAGCCTCAAAAACCAAGAAATGCCAATTAGTCTTTCACACATAGTCTTAACTCTGCCTCTTCATGTGTAAGCATTATAACATCAATCTTTCACTACATGACTGTATAAGGTTATTGTGGTGAAATGTCAACAGTTTGATCAAAATGTGCTTTTTAGGCCCAAATCCTGTACTGAGAATTGCAGGGGCAGACTTCCTCCAACTGGACAGAGCCACACTGAAGCCAATGTAGCCTCATGCAGGTGCAGGGAGCTGCATATCTGGTTTTCAATGCAGGATCTAGGCCACAATTTGTAAATTTATTCCGCAGATTTTTGCCTCCCCTATTCATAAGTAGATCATGGAACTGTCAATTTTATTCATTCTTTGAAATTATTTATAAATGGGTTCATTGAATGAATGATTCTTGATCTGCCTGTCTATGCAGTATCAGAAAACAACCACCACAAAGAATAACATACTTATACCTGCTTGTATATACTATATAACACAATCCTGGCAAGCTATTGGATAGTCATACAGTCAGGCCCCGACCCAATAATCTGTTTTGTGTGGCTGGACCTATGTGCATGTGGTGGTCTGCCTGAAGAGAGCAGCTTTCAGCATTGGGGGCCAATTACCTTGGAAATCAGAAATTCGGATATATTATTGAGCTAATCCTTTTTTGTGAGCCATCAGCCTAACAAACTAATAACTTGGCTTCTCCACAAAACATTGGATGTTGAACCTGTGACTATGTGTTGTTCATCCCATTAACTGTAATTGATAAGAATTCAAATAAATGTAATAATTACCAACATTATTCTACTTCACACATCATTGGGGCTTTATTTTAATCCTATTTATTATTATTTCTATTGCAGTAGAACCAAGGGGACCCCCAACCAGGGATCAGGGCCCTTGTGTACTAACAAAAATTATTAAACTTTGCTACAAACAAAGATTAAGGACAAGGACCATATGTCAGTTTTGGAAGAGATCACCTTCCTACAGTCTTTGTGGATGTGACCATGCACAGCTTTTGCTAAACAAAAAGAATTATTTCCTCCTTTTTCTGTCAGTAGTTGAGTATCACCCTCAGTCTCTCAGCGTCTCATGCAGATTCCCAGTAAAAGCGAAACAGCAGGGGAGTTACCTACAAACATATAAACTGAAAGAAGAAAAATATTATATGTGGCTATTTGAGGGCTTCTTAAGTGTTCAATATTTTTTGACTGAAATAGTCCTGGAAAATCAGAATGACTAAGTGATCATTAAAAAATTACAGTAATTAGACCCACTGCTTTATGTCCCCATGTAGTTTTCTTGTACTGTATTGGCATATCCCAATACTGGCGTAGGCATCTCTTTCTGGCTAGTGAAATTTGATCACAAGTCCATGTAATTTAGCCGATAGAGTAGGTTTCCCTATAGTGTCCCCTGTACCTTATATCTGTCCATTGGATCTTCCTGCTGCAGCTGACTCTCTCGCATTGTCTGATACTCTCGCTCATATTTCTTTAGCTTCTTTGTAGGCACCTGTGGAACACATTCAGAAAAACATGCTTTGAGTGATAGGAGAAGCACAGGAAAAAGCTGCCAGAAGTCTTTGCTTGCAAACAGGAAGCAGAGGAAGCTCTGGATATTCTTTCCTGAATAATTAATTCCTCATCCAACTATTGCTAGAGAGATGGGATGAAAGCTGGGGGAAAAGTAACATTTTTGCACTCTATTTTTGTTGACAGTAATAAAAGGCAAACCAAACAGTTGTCAATACAGCACACAGACAGAATCTTTACTAAACTTAATGTCATTTATTTTTAAATTCTTTGAAAGGAAACCAGAATCCTAAAGTAGAAACCTTTCAAATAAGAACCAGGAGGAGGAAAAGAGGCATAAATATAGGGAATAAAAGAAAAGTGGCATGGAGAACATGATTCTTTTGGTCTCTTTGATCCACTGAAAATTTAACAGGAAGTGTTTGAGAGCAGTAATGACAGGGTGATGTGAAAAGTGAAATATTAGAATTTTCAAACAGGAGGGTGTAGAGGAATGAATTAGAGGAGAATCAAGTGATGTTTTTGTTTGACAGTACGGATCAGTTTTTCCGTCAAACAGAATAGATCATATACCACCCACGTCTGAGCTCAGACCTGTCCTAGTCTCTGTGAAGTCTCATTGGAGACATGGCTAGTGCTTTTGTGGTAGAACATTACCAGAAGCTCTGCTCTTAATTCACCTGCCCACTTGCTACCCACTGCAAGTCTTGGTATTAGTGTCCCTGAGTTAAGTGATGCCCTATGACACTGATAAAGCTGCATTGCTTTCTTCCAGCCACAGCAGGGAAGCAGTGAGTCAGCTACAGATCAAATCACAGGCAGGTTGGTAAACAACTGTACAGACAGGTCAAATTGCAGACAGTAGGATTTACATGAAAATATTCATCCTTTTTTAAAAAAAAATCAGTCAGGATACAGATCTGTGTGTTTCTTAGGTGTAAAGTTTCTAAGGTATAAAGCTTTACATTTGTTTTTAGTTGGCTAAAATGTAGCTTTATGTATACTCCCATTGCTTTCTTCCTTGTCAGACCTTTCACAGCAATATAGTGTTCCCATACAACCCAGAACAGGCAAGAACACTGTATGGCATAGACTGTCAGTAGGCAAGGTCATATGTGGAAGAATATGTAACGTGATATATACAAATATATTAGCTTTCTTTGATCTCTTCCTGTGATATTTCTGCCAGTCCTTTAGTTCGTCCGCCGCCCCCCCCCCCCCCCCCGGCTTATTAAGCAACTGATTACATCAGGGGCATTTCATGCTAGTACAGAGCTACCGGCAGGATTGGGCTGTCCATAGCGGGTGTTGGGAGAACATAATGGTCACTGGGCCATATGGCCACTAGAGGTTACAGCATGGTGCATGTGGGTGGGAGTTAATATAGTTTCTGACTTCAATTTTCCATTAGGGGATTTTCTCCCTTTGCCATAGGAAAGTTCCCAAAATCACAGCAGAGAGGGTGAGAGGACTGACAGCCGGAAGATGTGGAAAGCCAATCTTGCTTGCAAGGCACAATACACTGTCAAAGGGAGTTTTGTGCTAGACACAAGAAGGGCTAATTCAGCACAGCGGAACAGTTGCTGCCCATTGTTAAACAGCCCAAAGAGAAAGACTTTGAAGAGATAAGGAGCAGAGGATAGTAGGGATGTCATTGTGTAGTCGACTAAATGATTAACTGATAAGCCTAGGCTTTGTAACCCTGAGTGTAATCTCAATGTGAATAAGGGTACACAAAATGGAGTCTGTGCAGCCGCCATTTCGTATAACGGATGTCTTTACCACAAATGTAGCTTCCCGCCAAAAGAGCAGCGTTGCACACAATACTTTTCCTATGCACTCATCCCTACAGGGCTGCACTCCTCACCAAAGCTGCACTCAGCCCTCTAATCATCTGCACAAGGCCCTAACTATTGCACTCAGCACGTCAACTCCTTTTCCCGCTGCAAGGCCAATAAAAGGTCTGGGCTGAGGAGAGTTTGGGTTCCTCTGGTTCTTTGGGTTCCTTAGGTTCCATACCTTTTTGTGTTCGTGTCTATTCAGTATAACATCTATGAATTAGTGGACTGTGGTGAAGCCTTTTGTTTTTGACTCACGTACCACCCACGTGTGGAAACCCACATAGGGTTTCTGGGTTGGAGTCATATTACTTTTGGACTTGGACTTTGTCATCATCCCACTTGCCTTCCGGATCGGACGGTTTCGCTGAAGAGCCAACCACTGCCGTACCCGGGGAGAGCCATTTTCCTAGACGACTGAGGATCTTCTGGCAACCCTAGGCCAACAGGCTGGGATCACTGCACTGAGGGATCTCCTCGCTGGTCCTCCTTCAAGGCTTTAAATTACCTAAGAAGTTACAGGTCGCAAGCGCCGATTGCCTGACATTTTGTAAAGTATTACCTTTTGTATTGGGATCTTTTCTGTCTTCTTTATATCTTGGGATAGGGTGGGTTACGTTTATTGCTCCTGTTTTTTCTGTTTAAATTTCTAAAATACATGGTTTGGCCCTAAACCTTGTGTGCCTGATTACTGGATCAGCAGTCCGCTGCTGATAGAGATATGGATTACCAGGTGAATCTCGCTTCTGGATCAGGGATCATTAACAGCTAGTTGGAGCAAGCCTAACTGACATTCAAAATTAATGTTCTCTCATTCCCTGGGTAACAGTTTATCAGTTAATCCAGCAGACTACATGCCTTGGCAACGAAAGGGAAGGGGAGAGGCAGGAGCTGTCTTAAAGCTGGCTCCCCACAAGCACCAGATCCACTTGTCCTCTCCCACCCCTGTGCTACTGCCTCTGCTAGAGAGGCAGCAGCACGGAGGGTGAGGGGGACAGGTGAGCCGATAAACATGGGGAGCCAGCTTTTAAGATGGCTCTCTGCACATGCCAGCTCCACAGACCCACCTGCTCTCCCCTTGCTGCTGTCTCCCTCCCATCCTCCCCCCCTCACTGCAGCAGTGGAGGAGGCAAGGGTTAGGCCAGGGGAGCTGCCACGAAGTAGCCTCAGTCTGCAGCGGGCCTGGGCTCGCCACGGACAAACACTGCTCCATGGCAGCAGCCCCTCTCCGCAGGGGATCCAAGGTCCCCACATACAGGGGCTGCTCCAGCATCCCATGGAGCAGCCACTGTCTATGGGGATCTTGATCAGGTACCGCTCCACGCTGGCGCTTCCATATCGGAGGCAGCAAACAGAGCCAGTCTGCATGGAGAGCTGGTTTTTAAACTGGCTCCCGTTGTGTACCAGCTCCCACCTCCTCCTGTTGCTGCTTCTGAGAGGGGGCTCCCCAGAGTGGAGCTAGAGTGCACTGGTTGTTGGCCCCACCCCGGGGACTACTATTTTATAACCGATAATATTTTGTGTGCTTACATGACTATTCACTATCTAACACCCTAGAGGGAAGAACATAAGCAATTCAATAATTCTGGATAAATGTTTATGAAAATTCAACTCTTAAATGAATAGCTAGGAAAAGTGCTGTCTAAGAGGGAGATGGTAGTATTAATAATTACCTGAAAACATATCTGAATGAAAATAGTTTAGTAGTAAATGCTCATTTGTGTGTCAGCTGGCCTCTATTAGGTATATGAGACGCAGGGCTTCTCAAGAAGTACACACTATTTCCTCTTTCCTACCATGCTGTGGCTGAGAAGGTTACCTTAACATTTAGAGTTCAATGTACATTTCAAAGTAAGATTTTAAGGAAATGAACCAATCATACACAAAGCCCAATCTAGTCCCACCATGCTGTGAGTCCAGGATGTTTGCTTTGATCTTGCTCATAAAAACAGAGCAGGTTCCCAGAATGATGTGTCGCTAGGATACCTTCCAAAGCTTATTTCTCTTGTGCTGCTGTGTGATGTTTTGCATTTACCTGCTACTGGCACAAAATAGAGGGGAAAAAAGGGAATGGGGGAGAAGCATGTTACAGATATAGAAAGCATACGTATTTATGAAGCAAAAGGAGAAATGGACAAATTGTTGCACCTTGAAGTGCTGTACTGCAAGTCAAACAATTATTTTAGGCAGTGATGAAAATTTCAGGTCAATTACAAGAAAAGGGAGAAAATTCTCACTATTTTTTAGTATTAATGTATCAAATCTTTAAAGGAGCATGTGCAAAAGTGTGTGTGATAAACCTCTTTACACACACCAAGTGTGAGTTTGCACACATACATACTTATGGGATGGGCACACATTCTAAAAATGCATAATTAGATTGGCTAGCCAGGAAGATAAGCAGAAGAGGCCAGAGAAGGATTTCATGGTCACCTGCACTCTTTACTTTCAGGTATTTGTGAGTTTAAGTCAAACCCTAACAATATATGAATGTTTGTTTGGCATTCAGTGTTCAACAGAACTACCAATTAAGCAGGCCCCTTTTCTATTTTATGCACGTCTACCATTACAGTCCTCCTGCACGGTGAAAGGAACCCTTTAGAAGATCCTGATGGTTAAAAGCATGGCCTCGTGCAGACCTACCAGTTCTTCAAAGGTCCAAGGACTTAAAAGAGCTGGTGGAGTTTCTGCACAGCTAACACTGGAAGCATGAGGCCCACACTTCCTCTTGATATCTAAGTAAGTCTTGACATGGCTGCTATCACATTGCATCTGAGTGCCTCACAGACATTCATCACTTCACATCTCAGGCATGTGGATTGTTACCCTATGGTACAGATGGGTAACTGAAACACAAATAAACTGAAGGACACAAGTTTGGCCCTACCCATACTAGCATGTTTGAATGAGGGCTGACACACATTGCCATAAAGCAAACTACAGTACTACAAAGAGCATTGTAGTGAGGTTTTATGGTACCAGTTTAGTGTCTGTAATTGAAACGAATGAGGACTAGTTCTCCTTATTGGGACTGTGTTAAAGGTCCTTAGCAGGAATCTAAGCACGCTCGCCAGCAGTATGCAGCACTCCTTGTTACATCTTTACAACATACTTGGTCAACTGTTGGAAGCAGTCTTGCTTGTCCGATTAAGAGTATTTTTGGGAGCTGGGTGTAACCTTGTTGTGGGTTGCATTAAAATCATATTGAGACTGAGAAGTGTGAACACAACTTTCTATTAGGCATGAGGCTAAAAGCCCACCTGGGATAAAAGTGAAGTACCCCCGCGCCAACGGCTCAATGAGCTGAAATGGTTAATGCATGTCCAATTGCATAGCCTATGGAACAAAGGGAGTGAGGTGGACAAGTGCCTTTGCCTACCCTAACATGATGCAGCAAGTAATCATTTGCAACTGTATTAACTGGAAGTGGCCTTTATCACACAATTAACTGAGACTTACATCCACAGCTTTCAGTGCTGTACCTCAGTGCCTTAGCCACTCAGCCACTGCACCGGTGAATCCCACCCAGGTGTTTCTGCTGAATACTGCTGTAGGGAAAAAGGTGGGGAGAGGGGGGACAGAACACACCCAAACTGAGAAGAAATAAAATAGAGAGGGAGCCAAAAGCAAACAGCTAGAGAGCCAAACAGTAACCTGTGACCCTGGGAAAAGCTATAGCGAGAATGTCTTTCTATTGGCTGCAGAGGCTTGGGGGCTGTAAGTTAAGAAACTGCTCCTTTTTGTTCTAGATGCCTGCCTTTGTAGAAGCAGGATTCCATACACTCCCTGTGTGACATATTGTTAGGGTTACCAGATGATTTCAAAAAAATACCGGACATACTTGATCTCAGATGGGGAGAGGAGGGGACTGGCCAGGAGGGGAGTGGGGCTGGCCGGGAAGAGATAGGGGAGAGCGGGGCTGGGTGGCGGAGATCCGGGGGGGGGAATGGCCAGTGGGAAGCTGGGCTGGCTGGAAGGGGATTGGGCGGAGCGGGGCTGGCCGGGGGAGATCGGGGGGGGGAGGGAGGGAAGGGAGGAGGGACCGGCTGGCAGGAAGCAGGGGGGAACTGGCTGGCGGGGAGTGCGTCTGACCTGGGTGCACACAGATCCTGGGGTACTGCCCGTCCCACGCATAGTCCCGGCGGGGCACACGGGCTAGTCCCGCCCCGGGGATTCCATCCCCCTCCCCCCCACTGTGTAGTTGCGTACTGCCTGTCTGGTAGACACGCTCACGCTGCATGAGCATGTCTACCAGCCAGGCAGTACACAACTATGTATTGATACTCATGATGATAATAATAAAACTTACTTAATTAGAAAATACAAATTCTCAATTTGTTTCCTGGACAGAAAGCTCAAATACCAGATTGTCTGGTTCAAAACCAGACACCTGGCAACTCTACATATTGTACCTCAAAATAGCACCTAGTGGCCCCCCTTCCCATCCTATGAAAAGTCATGATTTGCTGGAACTCGTTCTGTCAAAATATGCATATCAACATTCTGTATGGCAGTATGAGATTTTGCTCTGGTTGTTACTGAAATATGTTATGAGCCTGGGACACCCCCACTGCTAGCTCTCCAGAGGCAACAAAAGGGGGTGACCCACACTTAGACAGGTGCTAAGTGACCAGAAGGGAATTATTAACGAGATTTACAATTCAGTAAGAGACAGCTGCTCAAGCTCTATGCAATGGGGATTGCTTAAGTACATGACTTAGCAAAGTATCAGGACATGTGATGCTTGACTCCATGTGCGAGCCAGTATTTTTCCAGGCATATGAACTGAGAGTATAAAACGATACCATACTCCAAGAGGCTCTGGGAGACAGACCCATAGTCTCCTATAGACAACCACCTAACCTCAAGATGATTCTTACCAACAACCACAGGACATACCACACTAATACCAACCCTGGTACCTTCCCTTGCAACAAACCCTGTTGCCAGCTTTGTCCACATATTCATTCTGCTGATACCATTATTGGACCTAACCAAGTGAGTTATAAGATCAAGAACACATATTCCTGCACATCCAGAAATATAATCTATGCTATCATGTGCCAAAAGTGTCCGTCTGCTATGTACATTGGACAAACATCTCAGACACTTCGCCAAAGGATTCATGCCCACAAAACAGATATCAGACAAGATCACGAAGAAAAAACAGTTTCTTGCAATTTTAACCAGAAAGGACACTCTCTCAATGACTTAACCACCTGCATTCTGCTACAAAGACCTTTTACATCTGCACTTGAAAGGGAATCCTCTGAACTGTCATTCATGTTAAAATTCGACACTCTCCAAAAAGGAATGAATAAACACTTGAACTATCTTACCCATTATCAAGATAGCTTCCCCAATTATCACCTCTAATACCATTAACTCACAAACATCCCACTCTCCCCACCTCTAATATCATCAATTCACAGACACTTACCTTCCTTCCTTCCCCCCCCCCCCCCCCCGCATCCCCCTCCTGTTCTGCAATGTGATTTGTCCTTTTCATATGTGTTCATTTTTTTTAATTGTATCCTTTGGTATATATGGTTGTGACTGTTTTCTTCCACTATTTGATCTGAGGAAGTGGGTCTGGCCCACGAAAGCTCATCATCTAATAAACCATCTTGTTAGTCTTTAAAGTGCTACATTGTCCTGCATTTTGCCATCATGAGACATTCTCTTGGGGAGACTGGTCCAGGCTGAGCAGTGAATTCAGCCTGTGTATTCAAAATGGTCAGTTGCTTACAGTGGGGTGAAAAACTACTTGATTCAAATATTTTTTAGCCTAATAAAGTTTAGGATTTAGACCGTGATTTTTCCTTTTATTTCTTAGGTAATAAACTCTGCCCACTATGTCTAAGTCTAACATTTATAATCACTTAAAACTCATCTTTTTGCAGTTAATAAACTGATTTATTTTTATTTTTACCAGTGAGTTAGTCTAAGGGTACATCTGCACTGCGAGGTTTTTCCGGGATACCAGAGGTAACCCGGAAAAACTCCGCCGCGTCCAGGGAACGCGTTTGCTCTTCCGCTTTTTGTTTTAAGGAAGTGCAAGCGTGCTCTTTCGGAAGCCCTGTCTTCCTCATTCCATGAGGAACATAAGAACATAAGAACGGCTGTACTGGGTCAGACCAAATGTCCATCTAGACCAGTATCCTGTCTGCTGACAGTGGCCAGCACCAGGTGCCCAGAGAGAGTGGACCGAAGACAATGATCAAGCGATTTGTCTCCTGCCATCCCTCTCCAGCCTCTGACAAACAGAGGCCAAGGACACCATTTTATCCACTGGCTAATAGCCTTTTATGGACCTAACCTCCATGAAATTATCTAGCTTCTCTTTAAACTCTGTTATAGTCTTAGCCTTCACAGCCTCCTCTGGCAAGGAGTTCCACAGATTGACTATGCGCTGTGTGAAGAACTTTCTTATATTAGTTTTAAACCTGCTACCCATTAATTTCATTTGGTGTCCTCTAGTTCTTCTATTATGGGAACTAATAAATAACTTTTCTTTATCTGCTCTTTCCACACCACTCATGATTTTATAGACCTCTATCATATCCCCCCTCAGTCTCCTCTTTTCTAAACTGAAAAGTCCCAGTCGCTTTAACCTCTCCTCATATGGGACCCGCTCCAAACCCCTAATCATTTTAGTTGCCCTTTTCTGAACCCTTTCCAAGGCCAAAATATCTTTTTTGACGTGAGGAGACCACATCTGTACACAGTATTCAAGATGTGGGCGTACCATAGTTTTATACGGGGCAGTAAGATATTCTGGGTCTTATTTTCTATCCCTTTCTTAATAATTCCTAGCATCCTATTTTCCTTTTTGAGCGCCGCTGCACACTGTGTGGAAGTTTTCAGAGAACTCTCCACGATAACTCCAAGATCTCTTTCCTGATTTGTCGTAGCCAAATTAGCCTCCATTATACTGTACGTATAGTTGGGGTTATTTTTCCCGACGTGCACTACTTTACACTTATCCACATTAAATTTCATTTGCCAGGGATCTTCTGAAAGAGGAGGATTTTCTGAAATTTGGCCCAGTGTAGATGGGCCATAAAGTACCTGGAGAATCTGCTCAGATTAGGGTTGCCAGGTGTCCGATATTGACCTGGACAGTCTGATATTTGCGGCTTCTGTCTGGTTTAAAAGAACCAGAAAATACTGGGCATGTAAAATGTCCGGTATTTTCTGTTTTTCTTGGACGGAAGGCCGCTTGGGACATTCTTCTCCTGCTGCATCTGGTGCGGGGAGGGGGGAACGTGGGGATTTAAAGGCATTGTGACTCTTTTTTGCATGGGGTTTTTTTTTTTTTGGCTCAACAATTTTAGTCCCCGTGTGTGTGTGGGGGGGGGGGGGGGGTTTCTCAACCAATATTTTCCCCACCATGTTCAGTATTTTTTGTGAAACTATCTGCTCAGATTAAGAAGGCTAGTGCCTCAGATTAAGAAGGCTAGTGCCCGCTCACTTTCCTTTGATGAAGTCGTGAACTAATTAATGAGTTTGCGTTGTTGAAGAGTAGGGTTTGCGCAGGATAAGGCAGTACATTTCTGGAGTGCAAGGTTGCAGTTGGGAAGATTTGCTGGTGTCTCCCTGTGTATAATTCATGAGAGGCTGAGAGCCTGTATGTAAGTTTGGGCATGGCCTCCCAGTTAATGGCTGTGAAAACGCAAAGCCTGAAGGGGTTGCTTGCCATTAGCAGTACACTGTGTGGGGTACCCTGATCCAGAGAGTTAAAGGAGTCTCAGCCATCCCACAGGCTAGGTTCTGCCCCAGGGTCTGTCACAACTAAACAAGAGCATCACACAAAGTATCAGACTCTATCAATTTCCACTTCTTGGAGCATCCCCAGTGCCCTGAACTGGCAACTCAGGTCAAAAGGCAACAACACTAAGTTCTCCTTATTAGGATAGTGTTACAGGCCATTAACAGGAGACTACATACACTCACCAGTAATATGCCCCTCTGCTTGTTACATTTTTAAAATGTACCTGGCCACCTGGGAGCAGCCTTACTTAGGAGTCCATTCTCTAGCTGGAGAGGAAGTGGAATTCTACTTGTGCTTTAACCACCCATCCCAGGGGCAGCAGAAATCAATCCAAATCTCAATGTTAATCCATGAATGTTTATGGAAAACAAGTCAAACACAGTGAGCCCTAGAAACAAGAGCATCTACTGCCTCTTTAAGTCTGCTCTCACTTTTCCATTTACTGAGAGTTCAGTGGTGAGTGCTACTTAGTTAATAGCCTTCCATACAAATTACTTGTTTGTACAGTCTCTCCTCTGATTTTCTAATGGCAGGATTGTGCCCTTATCCCATGTGTCTGTACAAGGGAAGACAGCCGCCTCTTCAAATGCTTATGACCAAACATAATTGCAGTGGGAGTGTGGGAGAGAGAGGAGGGGCTATTCACCTGGAACCCCGCTCTGTGAGCAAATGTTATACCTGTATTCTCTTACCATTGCTTAAGGTGTGTAATACCATCTCCCTAATGCTACTACTATACAGGTTTAGAATTACATTGGCAGATACAAGAGTAATGCAGTTAAAAGAAGTTTCAATGCTCAAAAAGAGACATCCCCCTTCAGACAAATATATTTCCACTTATGCCACATTTGTATAATCCCGAGTATCCAAATACACTGAAATACTGTCCCTGCAAAATTAAGAAAAAGCTTGTACTGTACTATGAAAACATCCCTCTCGAGGACAATAACTCCATATATTATAATATTACATATGAATAATAACTGGTCTCTACTACAATCAAACAATAATATTCTCCGAAGAGTCTGACAAATTTTATAGCACTTTCTTATCCTGGATCCATGCTCATTTCCATATTTCATATTTCCAATTAATTCCTTGATACAGTTTGCCCAACACATGGTCTCAAACTGTTATCTGTTCGTTTACAAACATCAGATATATCTCTAGGCCTTTTCATAAATAATTACACTATGTTAGCCATGTTTCACTCTTCATGGATTGCAGCTGAAATGAGTATGCTCATAAAAGTGTCCATGAAAGCTTCTACACTATTGATTTCGTCTTTCTTTAGCACCTTGGCACATGCTGACTGGATGTGGTGCTGTATCAAATTTCAGATTTATAAACCTTGCTTAACTATGTGTCTCAATATCTCATATTCTATTCCATACCTTTGATTTTTATTTTATTGTACTATATTCTAGTATAACATAGTGTCACAACCAGACATACACAAAGGGCCAGGAATGCAGCAGATCTCAATAAAACACTCAAACACCAGCAACTGAACAAACAAAGCCTCTCTGAAAATGCACGAGGGCAAAAGCTCTGACTGGGACAAAACCAATGTCATTATTAAGTGTAGTGAACATTCAAAGGATCTGTGAAATGGCAGGTTTGGACAAATAATACTTTGCTTCTTGGCTTGTTCTCCCAGTTCACAGGAACAAGCTCTACAGCTGCTGTAAAGGAAGAGTCTGAGGTACGACAGCACACTGCTCTCTACCAACCATGGGTGGCCAGGACAAGAGGGATCAGTGTCCACGCAGCCGCTGGAGAGTTTTCTTTCATATAATACTAGTTTTAGTGACTTACGGTGGGGTGACCATATTTGAACTTCCAAAAAAGAGGCCACCCGGGGTGCCTGCTGGTGCCGCTGCAGCGGTGGCTGCTCCACTCGCACAGGAGGCCGGGCTCAGGAGCCGGCAAAGTCGTTCCGGCACACACCAAGCTCGGGGCTCTGGCCACCGCCTTGCTCCTGCCGGGGCTGCCACTGCTCCTGCTGGCTCTCATGATGCGAGGGGATACTGCATGCTGGGCTCCCGCTTCTCCGCTGCACTGCCCCGAATCCAGTGGTGCCGCCAACCAGCCAGCAGCCCGGGCTGCTGCAGGGCCAGGGAGGCTGCTGTGTGGGGCCCATCCTGGGGCATGAAGTTAAAGGCACTGAGAGGAGACGTGGCATGGCTAGAAGAGGAACCCAAGAATCCTGCTTCCCAGAATCCCTTCCTTTCCCCTGCCCACCCCACCAACAGCACCAGCTCCCTCAGTCCTCACAGAGCTGAGACTGGAACCCCCAAATCTGACCCACAGACCCACTGCCCACAGACAGGAAAGGAAAGAAGCCAGAAGTTCTAATGCCCAGTTCCCTATTCTAACCCAGTGCCCCTGCCCTCCCTCAGAACCAGCCACCCCCCAGCCCTTGTGCTCTAACCCAATGCCCTTCCCCACCTGCAGAGCCAGGCACCCCCACCGCCCCTGTTCTAACCCAATGCACCCACCCCTCCCCAAGAGCCAGGCACCCCACTCTAATCCACCTCTCCCCCAGAGCCAAGCACCCTCAACGCTCCTGCTCTAACCCTAACCCTTTCCCTCCCCCAGAGCCGGGCACATAACCTAGCGCGGTGGAGGATAACATGGTGACTCCGTGGGAGGAGCCAACCCTCCCCCCACACACACATCGGACCTGCCCTGGGTCTCACCAGAGCTGCCACTGCCACAGCCACGCACTTTTCCCTGCAGGTGCTGGGGCGCGTGCACAGAGCGGCTGTTAACGTCCAGGCACACGGCTCCAAATGTTCAATTTGAGTGACAGGCATGTTTCCCGCCCACTCCCCAATCCCGTTTGCAGAGCAAAATCCTGGACATTTTTAGCCATTTAAAAAAGCCGGCCAGACAGAGATTTAACAAGTGAAAAGGAGGACATGTCCGATAAAAACCGGACATATGGTAACCCTAACTTGTAACTCAGCCTGCTTTATACATGGAAAATTACACATCTTCATCTCCTTTTCTCCAAGGATCTCAGAATTAGGGATGTGAAGGACTAGTCGACTACCCAATAAGCATATGCTTATCGGATAGCTGGCGAGCTAGTTGACTAGTCACTTCCCCCCACTTGCTGCCTCTATCAGAAAGAGTCAGCAAGGGAAGGGAAGAGGAAGGGGTACTTCAAAGTGGCAGTGCTGCGTGGAGCTCAAGATCAGCTGGGGACTCGCCCACTAACCCCAGGCTCCATGTGGAGCTGCCAATTTGAAACGCCGCAGGCTGCACATGGTGTTTCAAAGTGGCAATACCACATGGAAATGCGAGAAGTATGGGAAATAAGCAGGAAGAACTGGAAGTGCTAATAAATAAGTACAATTATGACATTGTTGGCATCACAGAAATTTGGTGGGATAATACATGATTGGACTGTTTGTATAGAAGGGTACAGCTTGCTCAGGAAGGATAGATAGGGAAAAAGGGAGGAGGTGTTGCCTTATACATTAAAAATGAACACACTTGGAGTGAGGTGGAGATGGACATAGGAGACAGAAGTGTTGAGAGTCTCTGGGTTAGGCTAAAAGAGATTAAAAACAAAGGTGATGTCATGCTAGGAGTCTACTACAGGCCATCTACCCAGGTGGAAGAAGTGGATGAGGCTTTTTTTAAACAACTAACAAAATCATTCAAAGCCCAAGATTTGGTGGTGATGGGGGACTTCAACTATCCAGATATATGCTGGGAAAATAACACTGCGGGGCACAGACTATCCAATAAGTACTTGGACTGCATTGGAGACAACTTTTTATTTCAGAAGGTTGAAAAAGCTACCAGGGGGGAAGCTGTTCTAGATTTGATCCTAACAAGTAGGGAGGAACTGGTTGAGAATTTGAAAGTGGAAGGCAGCTTGGGTGAAAGTGATCATGAAATCATAGAGTTCACAATTCTAAGGAAGGGTAGAAGGGAGAACAGCAAAATAGAGACAATGAATTTCAGGAAGGCGGATTTTGGTAAGCTCAGAGAGCTGATAGGGAAGGTCCCATGAGAATCGAGACTGAGGGGAAAAACAACTGAGTTGGCAGTTTTTCAAAGGGACATTGTTAAGGGCCCAAAAGCAAGCTATTCCGATGTGTCGGAAAGATAGAAAATATGGCAAAAGACCGCCTTGGCTTAACCACGAGATCTTGCACGATCTAAAAATAAAAAAGGAATCATATAAAAAATGGAAAGTAGGACAAATTACAAAGGATGAATATAGGCAAACAGCACAGGAATGCAGGGGAAAGATTAGAAAGGCAAAGGCAAAGAATGAGCTCAAACTAGCTATGGGAATAAAGGGAAACAAGAAGACTTTTTATAAATACATTAGAAGCAAGAGGAAGACCAAGGAGAGGGTAGGCCCACTGGTCAGTGAGGAGGGAGAAACAGTAACAGGAAACTTGGAAATGGCAGAGATGCTCAATGATTTCTTTGTTTCAGTCTTCACCGAGAAGTCTGAAGGAATGCCTAAGATAGGGAATGCTAGTGGAAAAGGGGTAGTTTTAGAAGGTAAAATAAAAAAAGAACAAGTTAAAAATCACGTAGAAAAGTTAGATGCCTGCAAGTCACCGGGGCCTGATGAAATGCATCCTAGAATATTCAAGGAGCTGATAGAGGAGGTATCTGAGCCTTTAGCTATCATCTTTGGAAAATCATGGGAGACAGGAGAGATTCCAGAGGACTGGAAAAAGGCAAATATAGTGCCCATCTATAAAAAGGGAAATAAAAACAACCCAGGAAACTACAGACCAGTTAGTTTAACTTCTGTGCCAGGGAAGATAATGGAGCAAGTAATTAGGGAAATCATCTGTAAACTCTTGGAAAGTGGCAAGGTGACAGGGAACAGCCAGCATGGATTTGAAAAGAACAAATCATGTCAAACCAATCCGATAGCTTTCTCTGATAGGATAACAAGTCTTGTGGATAATGGAGAAGCGGTGGATGTGGTATACCTAGACTCTAGTAAGGCACTTGATACAGTCTTGCATGACATTCTTATCAATAAACTAAGTAAATACAACTTAGATGGGGCTACTATAAGGTGGGTGCATAACTGGCTGGATAACTGTACTCAGAGAGTAGGTATTAATGGTTCACAATCCTTCTGGAAAGGCATAACAAGTGGGGTTCCGCAGAGGTCTGGTTTGGGACCAGCTCTGTTCAATATCTTCATCAATGATTTAGATATTGTTATAGAAAGTACGCTTATTAAGTTTGCAGATGATACCAAGCTGGGGGGGATTGCGACTAATCTGGAGGGTAGGGTCATAATTCAAAATGACTTGGACAAATTGGAGAAATGGTCTGAGGTAAATACGATGAAGTTTAATAAAGACAAATGCAAAGTGCTCCACTTAGAAAGGAACAATCAGTTTCATACATACAGAATGGGAAGTGACTGTCTGGGAAGGAGTACGGCAGAAAGGGATCTAGGGGTTGTAGCGGACCACAAGTTGAATATGAGTCAGCAGTGTGATGCTGTTGCAAAGAAAGCAAACATGATTCTGGGATGCATTAACAGGTGTGTTGTGAGCAAGACACGAAAAGTCATTCTTTTGCTCTACTCTGCGCTGGTTAGGCCTCAATTGGATTATTGTGTTCAGTTCTGGGCACCACATTTCAAGAAAGATGTGGAGAAATTGGCGAGGGTCCAGAGAAGAGCAACGAGAATGATGAAAGGTCTAGAGAACATGACCTATGAGAGAAGGCTGAAGGAATTGGGTTTGTTTAGTTTAGAAAAGAGAAGATTGAGGGGGGACATGATAGCAGTTTTCAGGTATCTAAAAGGGTGTCATAAGGAGGAGGGAGAAAACTTGTTCATCTTGGCCTCTGGGGATAGAACAAGAAGCAACGGGCTTAAACTGCAGCAAGGGAGGTTTAGGTTGGACATTAGGAAAAAGTTCCTAACTGTCAGGGTGGTTAAACACTGGAATAAATTGCCCAGGGAGGTTGTGGAATCTCCATCCCTGAAGATATTTAAGAGTAGGTTAGATAAATGTCTATCAGGGATGGTCTAGACAGTATTTGGTCCTGCCATGAGGGCAGGGGACTGGACTCGATGACCTCTCGAGGTCCCTTCCAGTCCTAGTATTCTATGGAGCCCACAATCAGTTGGAGTCCCCAGCTGATGCCAGGCTCCACGTGGCACTTTCACCCAATTGACTAATCAAATAGTCGATGCAAAATGCATCAACTATTCGATTAGTCAATTAGTTGATATTTAACATCCTTACTCAGAATGCATCACCCACAGTAATTTAGCTGCAGTTCCACATGAGTTACTATCATGGCTCATTTTATAGACAGGGAAATTGTGGCACAAAGCTGTTATGTGGCCTGCCATAGTTTCAAAGCAAGCCAGCGGTGAGCTAGAGACAGAACTCCCAATTCCTAATCTGCAGCTCTAACTAATAGACCACATTAAGCAGCACATCATTAATTAGTCATCTTCCTTTAACAACAGACGCACAGCTCCTAATAGCCTCACTATACACTGCTTCATGTACTCTAAAAACTCAATAGACGACTCAATTTGCTAACTGAACTAAAATTCAGTTAGAATGATTTCCGTACTATTCTACCATTCTCTCTGGTTTCTATATGGAAAATAAATAAATAATCTAAATATTTAACATTTTCCTCTAACTTTCTTTGAAGTAGGTGATTTTACGTTTTCAGCTCCATTTGTTATCTTTTCCTTTGTATTTCAAGATTAGGAGGAGAAATTAAATTATTTCCAACTCAAGATTCCACCACAATCTAATGATTTTTTTAAACCAGTGAATACTTACATTTTCTCCACATTATAAAAATACCAAATGTTAAATCCATTTTATAATGGTGTTTGGATAATTGAAGTATGTCAGGTAAGGATCAGACAGATCAAACATACTCTCAATGCAGAGTAGTGAAAATGAATTAAGATCATTCATAGAATCTTGGCTTGTATTAGAAGTTGTTGCTGTACCCGGTTCTTCCAGTTAATATACTTTCTAAAAAGAATGTATTCAGCTAAATTGGGTCAAAGAAGGAAAATACTACTCTATACAAACAGTTGAGTACGGTTATTTACGGCATGAATGTAATAGTCAAACTTATAATTAAACTCCCTTAAAGCATCACTGCCTTGTATAATCATTGATGCAGATCACTGACTTGCCCTTTCAGTAACAATAAAATTGCTAAGAGGACTCAAGAAGTACCTTGAGATATGATACACAATGGATTAGATTAAAGATAAGGTAAAATAAGTGAGTACACACACACAGACACACACACACACACACACACACACACACACACAAAGGACAAGAAAAAAAGTCACAGTGGCAGAACACAATAGACTCCACTCTTTTTTTTTTTTGTAATATACAAGAAATTAAATCTAGAGGACTAATATACCAGATATGATACCATGCAAGGCAATCCAAATAATTTATTCTCCAGAGAGACTCCATTTAATTACACGAATAAAGTGCCAGTGGGAGAAAAAGCGCAAATCTGAAATGGCAACATTTAATTTATAATGGATAAAATTAAAGTTTAGAGCAAAAAAACTTCTGACCCACTGTTAGAGAAGAAATATGGAAATCAACCATAACAAGCAGCTTGTACCCAAGGAAAATTCACAGGTTGGAATAACTGGAACAGATGTAGAGGGAATCCACCTTATTTCTTTTGTCACTGTGTTGAGAACAGCTCACTGGTGGCTCTGTGACAATATTGCTTCATAGTAGTCTTGAGAATGCTCTCCTCTTGAAGCAGGCATCCTTGAAGCAGGCATACTAAAGAATATCCAACACTGGACACCAACAATCTCACTAACTTTTGGCTAGTCTCCTTCTCTTTCTCAAGCAAGATTATCATGAAAGTAGCATGAAAGCAGATTTTACCAGCACACCTTCAGCAATATTCTTCACAGTCTGGCTTCTGGCCACGTCCTGGTACAGAAACAGTGCTTGTTGCTCAGTTTCACAGCCTACTCACAGTGAAGGACAGAATGAACCAATGATGCTGATATTCTAATCTATTCTATTCAGATTTGTGCACTGCGTGCATTGCTATGGGGTCAGAATGCCTCATGCTATATTCTACCTTCAACACCCTCCACGGGGGACATTCCGTTCAAGCTTCCTAGTGAGCCAGGTTTTGCTGCATAAGCCCAACTGTTTGATGCAAACCTACTTGAGAAAGCTCCTTTCCATGAGGCACGAATAGCCATTTAGCATTCCAGAAAGGAGGCATATACGAAGACTCTCCTTTTAGAGCAGCCAGGCAGCTTTCCCTTAGCAATCACACTTACCAATATTCTTTCAGTTCAGCAAGAGATTTTTTTTTTTTAACAAATCATCTGATTTTCAATGTAGACATAGATTTTGTGACTAAGGAGTCTAAAGACGAATAAGAATCTCATTCAAATCCTAACTGGAGGCAAGAAAAACTGACTGGGCTAAAGTTTGTGTCTGTTATTTTATCCTAATAGGATCATCAATCCATTATTTAAATGCATAAGCTACAGCTAAACTGGAAAGAGGAACTTGTGGAATTCTAGAGAGATCTTTTGAAAATATTCCACTGTATGGCGATGAGTTACCCTGATTCCAGTGATGACACGAGCGGCTTTGGAACAGGGAACACTTCTAAGGCTGGGGATCAATCTTTACAAAAGATCCTGAAGCCACCAATCAATGCAATGGCATTTTGCATTTCTATAGCCCTCTCATTTAAGGGTTTCATTAATTAGGCCTCATAATGTGAGATAGTGAAGTAAGTGGATTAAACCAAGGAAGAGAGAGATTGCAGTAAGTGGAAGTACAAGATTATACAGCAATCCGTGGGTAAAGCTGGGAACAGAACACAGCAATGCAGCTTCCCCAACCCCTGGCTCTAACCATTGGAGTGCACTCCGCTGACACTCATTAAAGTGTTCACTATCTACAGACATGTTCACTATCTACAGAAAGCTCCACAAAGGGGAAGAGCTGGGGAAAATTTCTTTGCAGCAGAGATTCTTCAGAGTACAGTGTCATAACCCTGCATTAGCACCACATGTTCCTAAATTCATTTTTATTTCAAATTCTACTGAGCATGTTATCAGCTTACTCCTGGCTAGTTTGCCTTTTAAAAAAGGTACTTCCGCATTTCTTAAATGAGGTTTAAAAATGATATTTGTATGCATATATGCTGATCTATAACAGTAGTGCAGATAAGGGATTTAGTATGGTGAAGTGCACACTTGAGAGAAACAGCTATATACACATTGTCAGACCTAATTCATTTTGCATTTGAATGTCTTCTGGCTGACTAGAATAAAGAGGAAAAGGAGAAATACTTCAAGAATATCAGGTGAAACGACTATTTTTATTATTAGCCATCATTTAAGGAAGGCTAGGACCAACATTCCAAACAAAGTTCTTGCTTCCAGAATCTTATAATCTCAGTAAATTTATCCTGGGGGGCATGATGTAAGATTAGATAATTAAGGGAAATGTCACTTTGTTTAGGCATTGGGGACAGGATCCTATTCAAGATAAAAGAGTAGCAGATAACTGCAGCTGAACCATCAGCAGATGTGTCTATTGATTCATATCATTCCATTGCCACGTTTTAAGATTTTGAATGTTATATTTACCTACATTTGTACAGGTTGGCCCTCCCTGGTCTGGCACCCTTGGGACCTGATTGGTCCCAAACGAGGGAGTTTGCTGGACCAAAAGAGGTCAATTCCAGCCCCCCTGCCAGGCCCCACTCCTGGCCCCAGCTGTCACACCACTCTCTTACCCTGCCTGGCCACCTGCCCCAGCCAGTTCCTGTCCGTCCTCCCGTTCTTCCCCCCCCCCCCCCATCCCCACCTCTCCTCGACCTGCCCGTCCCAGATGGGCCACTAGCCTCAGACTGTCCACCCTGGACGGCCTTCTGTTTGTTGTACCCGCTGCTGCCATCCCTGGCCAGCCTGCCATCCCCACTGCTGCCCTTCCCAGAAGGACTGACAGCCTCTTGCAAGCTCTCTTGCTGCCAGGGATCTGGCCCAGGAACATGCCAGACCACAGAGTCCTGGTTTTTAGAAGTACAACCTGCATTTGTGGTTTTTTCTCCTGTTTCTCTTAGGTGACTGCAGCATCACACTTCAAGTCTCAGTATTAGGTATGTCAGCACCAGCAATCTTACAGCAGCACAGATGTACTGATGCAGCAGTGCCACTGTAAGATACCTTGCATAGCCGCTCTGTGCTAACAGGAGAGAGCTCACCTGCTGTCATAATTAAACCACTAGCAAAGAGCACCGGTAGCTGTGTTGGCAGGAGAGTGTTTCCTATCATCGTAGTCCTGTCAACACCGGCGCTTCTGTCGGTGTGACTTATGTCGCTCAGCAGGCAATTTTTTTCACACCCTTGAGCAACATACGTTATACGGACAACAGTGCTAATGTAGACGGGAGACTCAATTTCCCCCATGCTCAAGTCAGTGAAAACTCTTACTGAATGTACACTATGAAGTGCAGTTGCTCCTTGGGCGAGTTCACAAGGCTCACAAAGAAGAGGAATTGCTGGAGGTCTGCTACACTCTGTGTGGATAAAGACCACTGAGACACTGCAGAGGGAAGCTATCACATTGCATGCCACAGAGCACTGCTGTATGATAGCTGTGCCCACTGTAATGCAGGTGAGCATGAAGGGAGTTGTCAACAGTCCCACCAACACTGCAGGTCTATCTGTCTAATTGCCAAGACAAAAGGCATGTTACGTTGTAGGCTGCAGTGAGACTGCTATGGTGGCATATTGTGCTAATACTTCTACTCTATACTCTGGCTCCAAGCAGATTTATTCAGGCTCTGCATGGGACTCAGAATTTGGCTCTAAACTAAAGAAATGGGTCCCAGGAAAAGGGAAGACTCAGGGCCAACTGCAGAACAGCACTATTGGCTTTGCTGACAGAGTCATCAATTGAAAGAAAATGAGGGCAATATATACTGTCCAAAGGAGCTAGGGCTTTCGTCTCCCAGCTCTCCCTGTTCCACTCATCCTTCCATTAGTCACTGAAATGAGGAGGAGAACAGCTGGGGGAGGGGGGAGGGTAGAAGAGGGCAGTTAGGGTTACCAGATGATTTCAAAAAAATACCGGACACACTTGATCTCAGATGGAGGGGGGGGCTGGGCCGGGAGAGTAGCGGGGCTGGCCAGGAGGAGGTCGGGTGGAGTGGGGCTAGTCAGGGGAGATGGGGGGGAGGGGGAACGGCTAGCAGGAAGCAGGGCTGGCTGGGAGGGGATTGGGGGGAGCGGGCTGGCCAAAGGAGATCAAGGGAAGGAACTGGCCGGCGGGAAGCAGGGCTGGCTGGGGGAGGCTGGGGAAAGGAACCGGCTGGCAGGAAGCAGGGTTGGCCGGGAGGGCGTTGGGAGGAGCAGGGCCGGTCAGGGGGGAACCGGCCAGCGGGAAACAGGGCTGGCTGCGACGGTGAGGGGAACCGACTGGCGGGGAGTGGAGCTGGCCCGGGCGCACACGGATGCCGGGGAGCTGCCCCTCCCGAGCACGGTCCCGGCGGGGCACACAGGTGAGTCCGGCCCCAGGATACCACCCCGCCCAGGGCCCTGTTCCCACCCCGCTCCTCTCTTCTGTGTAGTTGCGTACTACCTAGACATGCTCACGCAGTGTGTGTGTGTCTACCAGCCAGGCAGTATGCAACTGATACTCATGATAATAATAAAACTTACTTAATTAGAAAATACCAGACATTTACATGTCCAGTATTTTCTCAATTTGTTTCCCGGACAGAACGCTCAAATACTTGACTGTCAGGTTCAAAACCGGACACCTGGCAACCCTAAGGACAGTAGAACAGTGTTACAATACACAGTCCTATAACAACAGATGGAGAACCCAGGAGAAGGAGACTGTCCCAAAGACCTCTAACTTAGAGCAGCTGCCCGAAGAACAGCCAGATTTCTCCAGCCATCTGCTTTTGTCTCCAGACAGACACACCCCATTCTAGGAGTTGCACAGGGCAGCTCACTCTGCACAATGAACAACCATATGTAGGTGTTCTTCAGTAACCAGTTAAACTGGCTTTCCAGCTTCCTTTACAACAGCTCAGACTCCTTAAAGGGATTGCAGGGGAGCATAAAACTAAGGCCAGTGGTGCTACAGCCAATATACACAACAGGAGACTGTGACTTAGCAAATTGTGGATCCTATTCATTTTACAAGGGCGGAATGGGTGTGCCTGTTTCACAATCAAAGGGTGGAAGGACTGGTTGGAAAAGAAAGTTGATTTTGCAACTGGCAGCCAGAACAAATACAGAAGAGAGCAAGAGTGCTGCTAGAAAATCAGGAAAATGCCCTCTACAATTTTCTCGACTCATCCCAAGAAGGAAAAAAGTTCCTGCAACACAGAGACCACAACTAAATTGAGGGAGGGTTAACTTCCCAATCTCTTACTTACAGCATGTTGAAATTAATGCATATTAATTTTATCATCTTACAATTTGTGGGCACACAGTGTGTAAGCAGCCACTGCTCAGCTTCAGTGACATCTAGATTGCAAAAGCTGAAAATATTCCACAAATCCACATTTTAAACATACATAGCAAAGCCAACAGCTTTCAGCTAACAAGCAATCAACTGGGTGCATCTTGTGAAACGTGCAATTAAACTTGTGAAAACCATCTGCCCAGCAAACTGGATAAGTAGATGCCTTGAATGATACCAGCCATAATGCATGGCTTGTTGTCTAAAGATTGTACAGGAAAGGTTACTGAAAAAACGTAGTTTGTAGAATAAGGGATGATTTAATGGTTAGAGCATTAACCTACGACTTGGGAAACCCACTTTCAAATCCCTATTCCACCACAGATTCCTTGTGTGGCCTTGGGCAAGTCACTTAGTCTCTCTATGCCTCTGTTCCCCCACTGTAACATGGCAGTAATATCACAGTAAGCACACAAACGTTAAAGACACTGGAGGTACTTAGGCCATTGAGGCTATAAGCACCAAAGACTGACAGAAAGGTTCTGAATGAGTGCCTCTCAGGAGAGCAAAGTTTGTGGTTAGCAAGTGCCAGAGGAGAATTCACAATGATGTTCTTTGTGGAAGATTTCCATTCTTCCATCTTCTGGTCTAGGGGAGTAGAGCAAATAAGTACAGATGGGATGGTGTACAGTGAATGAGAAAGGAGAGCACAAACAACAGCAAGGATAAACAATACTGAAACACTGTCCAACTTCTGTACTTAGCAACACGATAAAACTTTTTGTAAGAAATGGGTTCAGAATTAGTGAAAACAGTATCATAAAACTGGGGGCTGCATGAAAGAATGAGTTATTTTTAACTCATTTTTTCACCTGGATAGGTAAGTGTTTACATTTTGTTCCATCCACCACTTAGGGAGAAGTCAGGATTCTATAAAGAAAGAGTTTTATTGCTTTTTTCCACTAGAAACTGGTTTTAGATATGCTTGTTTTTGTCCTACTAGCTAACTCATTTTCTTAGGAAGATCCCTCCAAAGAGATAGAAAAAGAGAAACGAAACTTGCATTTATCATTGTCTTATTTATGCAAAACATACTTAGTGCTTACAGCAATGAAGCATGTTCAATGTTCAAAGCACCCTATCATGCACTGAAGGAAAAACATTTCTGTAACAGAGATCTTCAATTCGAGAGACAGATGCTGGAGGTCTCATGTAGTCAGTCAAACCTCATTAGAGTGTCTAAAAATTGTGTATGATAATTTTCTAACATAAAAGGCAGTGTACTCAACACAAGGTACTATTTTGCACCTCATAATGATGCACAAGGATGAATTAATCGCTGGACTGGAAGTTGATGGTTGCCTAGGAACCAAGGATCCTGATCTAATTATATTCAATATGGGCAAACAGAGGACAGCCCCAATGAGTTTTCCACATATATACATACACACTTCACACTTCAAAAGGGCTCAATGAGGAAAATTATGAGTAAAATTGGTTGGAGGAAAAATGTAGACAGAACATGTGAATGCAAACTGCGAATTCTTTCGGAACAGTTTATTAGATGGCCACAAAACCACAAATCCTGAAACAAGAAAGAACAGCCTTGGCTAGAGCCTATCCTGGTGGTGGTGAAGTGATGGCAGCACTAAGAAACAAAAGAGCAACATACAGCACAAGGAAAAAGGGGAAATAGATGGAAATTGATGTACCTTAGTTCAAATTTCTGTGCAATCCCCGCAGTGAGAGTTTGACAGGAGAAACTCTCCTGTCAACTTCCCTTAATCCTGGTGACCTCGTGGAGTACCATAAATGACGGGGGCATGGGTCCTTCCTAGACCCGCTACATCGAATCCCAGGAGATCAATCTCTGCAGTGTCAATTGCTCGGTAAGTGGAGACAAGGCCTAAGAGCCATAGAACATGGGGCCACAGAGAATCTAGATCCACTCTACTACAGAGTTCACAGGTAAGTCAGTGGTGAAAGCAAAATATATTGTGGCAACTGCCATGCTATCTACAACCTACATGTATGTGAATATAATGGAAAAGATACTTATTCACTATTTGAATCAAATATACATACCTATGTAAACATTTCCAGAAATTTTACTGGACAGGATCCCAGCTGGGACCCCTGGCGGAGGCAGAGGCAGAGGGGGCAACAGCCAGGAGCTTGGGGGCAGCAGAGGGGTTGGTGGCCAGAATTCCAGGGGCAGCAGAAGGGCTAGCAGCTGGGACCTTGAGGCTGCTCTCAGAGCCCCAAAGTCAGGCAAATTCTCTAGTTCAGGGTCAGGTTCCGAGGGTGCTGGATTAGGTTTAACCTGTATTTATTATTCATGAAAGGTACTGTACTGAAAGCCAGGTGTCCACCTCACAATTATTTCCTTGCTGTCAGTCCCAGGAGAGAGGCCAAGAACTGAACTGTTGTTGCATAATGAACTCCCTCCCACCGCCATCCTCAGGGGCTTTGGTAGCTGCCACAGGGTTCCAGGGCCAGCTCCTCTGCTACCCCCGGGGTGCTGGCCACTGGCCCCAGGACTCCGCCCCTGGCCTTAGACTCCACCCTCACCCCCAGCTGTGGTCCCAGCCTGGGGAAATGAGGGGTGTTGACAGGGGCATGAGGTGAGGCACAGGGAAACTTGGGCCCCACTCATGATAAGCAGACAAGATCCAGCTAACTAAGATCATGTTGGACTATGGATGTTGCCAGACCAGACAGAGTATGCTGGACTAGGGAGGCTCAACCTGTACTCAGTTTAATACAAAATAAAAACTTAAATTGTAATAGAAAATATTTTCAAAGACTGAAATAAAGAGTTAAGCTACTGAGCAACTAATTAAGCTGAAGTCCATCTATCGCATCCAGTGACTTTGGCCAGAATCTTTAATTAGTTCCATATGGGCACACCCTGCACTCATAGAGACCCCTACTGAAGTAAACTGGTTTATGGGTGCAGAGTTCATTATATAGGATTGAGACCTGTGTACAGAACAAAAGGATAGACATTTCACAGGCCCTCTCTGGGCACTGCTGACGTTGTCTGTGATGCTGTTCTTTAACACTGGCGTCACCATGAAAGCAAAATGCTATATGCAAACACAACATTCGCACTTTATCAGGCCTGACTGCGTACCTCAAACCAAACCATCTGACCAGCCTGCAATGGATAAATTAATTATTGATTTGAAATCTACCCAACAAATACAAGGCTTCCATTGTCACAGGCAGATTCAAAGGGTGCAAGTATAACCTGTGAATATATTTGTGAATGTTTAACAATCTGTCAGATGAAGTATCTATTTATCCTACACATCGCTGTGATCCTTGGAGGAATAGAATATTGAGAAAGAGCAGATAGAAAAAAGAGAAAAGTTAAGGCCAACGTTTGCTTCTTTTCGGCTATGGCTACATCTACACAGTATACTGTACTACGGCATGGCTGTACCGCTGCAGCTGCTCTGTTGTAAGGTGCACAGTGTAGCCACTTGAATAGTTTTCCAAGTAACAAACTAAAACCACCCCAATGAGGGGAGGCAGCTTCATCAGTGGGAAACACTCTGCTTACACCAACGCTTTTTGTAGCTAAAACTTTTGTCATCAGAGGTGTGTTTAGTGACAAAAGTGCCAGGATAACTATTTCAGTCATTCCATGCAGGACCTGTACCAGTATAACTGTGTTCACACCAGGGGGACTGAATCACTGTAAGTTAAAGGGGTATGACTTTTGTGAACAGACAAGGCCTTTTAGAATAAACAAAATTCTAGTAAGAAGTTCTGGAGCCTTTTCTACACTAGGGCTCATCCCAGAACAAGTGTCAGTTCTAGTGGAAGTGCTCAGAAAATGCCAGAGTGTAGACACAGACCACATGGCATGTTAGAAACCATCAAAGGAGATGTAGACAGGGAAGTATTTTGGAGATGAAAAGGTCAGAAGGCGTTTGAGGAGTTTGGAGGAGAGTCTTGGCAGCTAGAGATACTCTGTGAGGCTTGTCATAGGGTATGCTGGTTTGTGAAATCACAAAAGTCAAAAGAATAAAATAGAGTGGGATGGGGTGGTAGAAGAGGAACAAAAGAAAGAAACAAGAATGTTTTAAATTCTTTGGGTTTTTTTAAACACCAATTTAACACAAGCTTGTGAAAACCACATAGGAGAAAAGCTCTCTAAGAATTTCAATAACCTTCCTCTTCAGACTAAAAACAAAGAACTCCCACTCCATTTTTCTTGTTGTCCTAGGAGGCCTCCATAAAATGATAACAAGGGAGATGAAACTTGATGCTCCTGATCCTGTTAATATTTAGAAAAGGCTGGAAAAAACTGTGTGTGTGTGTGTGATGGCTGTGGGGAGAAGGAAGAAAAGAACAAAAAGGGCACCCATCAATATTTTTCCTTTGCAGGGCAACTTTAAAAATGACCTACGGGTCACAACACAGAAGCTGTATGTATAGGAGACAGGTCAACACAGATGACTAGTTATTACAGGGCTTCACTGAGTCCAGAATAAAAGTCCCAATTTCAACAAGACAGGCCTCAATTCCAGGACCCCCACCTAAATGAGAGGTACATGCTGCATTATTTGTTTGGAGATAATGTCAATGAAAAACATTAAGATGATGTTACTAGTGTCTAACAACAAATGAGTTAGATGAATCAATATCCCCCAAAAGAACATAACATAAGATCGGCCATACTGGGTCACACCAAAGGTCCATCTAGCCCAGTATCCTGTCTGCTGATAGTGGCCAATGCAAGAGGCACAAAACAACAGGACGAACAGTCAAATGAAAATACAACTAAGCACACCTGAACTCTGTCTTACACTGGATTATACTAGTTAAACATTTTGATACAAGCTTTATCTAGGAAAACCGAGAATTAAAATTCCCTACATTAAAACTACTCAGTACTGATACAATCTGGACAATAAGCTTTGACTTGCCTCTGTCAAGTTCAGAATACTAAGTGCACAGTAGTTTCAGTCATCTTTCCCCCTTTAATGGTGCACTGAATTAAGAGAGATGCATTCCAGCTTTGTGCTTGCAGTTTATTGAAAACATTGTGCTTTTTTTTTTTTTAAGAAATCTATACAACTGGTTATCCACTGCCTTGCACCTTTTGTAGAGAATTGCACTAGTGCAGAACAGATGTAAAATACTACATATTAGGGATGATTAGTCGACTATCTGATAAGCAAATACTTATCGCATAGCCGAGTCAACTAGTCACTCCCTCCCCTTGCTGCCTCTATCAGAAAGAGGCAGCGGGGGAAGGGGGAGAGGAAGGGATATTTCAAAGCGGAAGTGCTGCATGGAGCCCAGATCCATGTAGCGCTGCTGCTTTGAAATGCCATGAGGAACCTGATGCCACAGAGCCTACAGCGTTTCAAAGCAGCAGCACTACATGGAGCCCAGCGTCAAGGGGGGAGTCTCCAGCTGATCCCATGTTCCATGCAATGCTGCCACTTTGAAACGCCGTGGGGAACACAAAGAGCCAGCTGGGGACTGCCCTGCTGGCCCCGTGCTCCCCGCAGAGCTTTCCCCTTTGAAGTGTAGCAAAATCCCTAGGGCTGTTGCTACGCTTCAAAGGCAGAGGTGCCCTATTGACTAGACAATAAGAACATAAGAACGGCTGTACTGGGTCAGACCAAAGGTCCATCTAGCCCAGTATCCTGTCTGCCAACAGTGGCCAGCACCAGGTGCCCAGAGAGGGTGGACCGAAGACAATGATCAAGCGATTTGTCTCCTGCCATCCCTCTCCAGCCTCTGACAAACAGAGGCCAAGGACACCATTTTATCCCCTGGCTAATAGCCTTTTATGGACCTAACCTCCATGAAATTATCTAGCTTCTCTTTAAACTCTATCACAGACCTAGACTTCACAGCCTCGAATTAGTCAGTTACTCGAAATTTAACATCCCTACTACAAATTCTTAATGATAGCATTTGACACTCACTTTGCATAAGTGTGACTGACTACACACTTGGCAACTCAGAACCATAAACCTCTTTTTAATTTACTATACAGAATAATATTAGCTATGTAGCTGCAGTACAGTAAACTATGTTATTTGCAATATATGCTATCTTTCAGCATCAAAAACATACAGAAGTATTGCTCTCATGCAGTGATGGGGTTGGAATGTAATTTAATAAGATCTTATTCGAGATCTTCCACATATTTGGCTCTTCATGGATTCATGGGTCTCAGAAACTGGACTTGAGTGTGTTAGGTGCTGTACACACACAAAGAAAGAACTTGTCAGTGCCTTGGAAAGACTTCTTTATAGTGCAAATGCTGTAGTCCAATTTAACCCACTGGTATTTATCCAATGCAAAAGAAAGGTGCAGAAAAGTCGCTCCATTTCCTGTGGAAACTGGCTGAAATGGATGTGAGCTAAGAAATACTCTGAAACTGAATTCCACCATAGGGAGTGGGGGAGTGGTTTCCCTTCTTGCTGAGAGTTCATGCAAGATCCTTTCTTCTACAGTGTGATCAGAATTCAACAGCACCAGCAAGGTAAGTAGGGCTGGCCTTGCTTAGACATAAGCAACAGCCTGTGGGCATCATAGTCTTATGCTAATTTGGCAACTCAAAGACTGGGCTGATTCCCACCTGCACATCTTGGCACTGGACCCTCTAGTATAAGCCCATGTTTGTTACTTTTACTAGCAGTAGCCTTTTTTACATCGTGATCCATGTCAGATGACTATCTTACTATCTGTCACTTACTGGAGAACTTCTTGGAGAGGAGGAATCATGATGACCTTGCACTGCCATCCCTAGGCATCCAAAAATTATGATTCAGGCCCCCAAATTATTTTAAAAGTTGAGATTTTAAAAAAAATAATACATTTTGGAATCTAGTAACTTGCTTTGCAATGCTGGAGCCGTTAGAGTTCATGTTTTCAAGCTTTTTTCTACAGCGGCAGAAAAACAACATTAAAAAAAAAGCAAGCTGAAATTCTCATGTAACTGCAGAAATCCAGATGCAAGAGCTTTAAGAAAATCACCAAGTATCACTTGTCTTGTGATAAAATCATGAAAGATGCCAACATTAGAAACTCATGATCTGATTAAAAAAACTTTAAAAACAAGTGGTCCTGTAGCGCCTTAGAGACTAACAAAAAATATAGCTAGTAATATGAGCTTTCATGGGCACAACCCACTTCTTCAGATGACACATGAATGGAGCAAGAAGACACAGAGGAACAAATATAAAGCAGAAAAAGGGGAGAGAGGGAGGAGAAGAAAAAATCTTGTCAATTTAAGTGTCTGTGATAAACCAGGCTAATAGAGTGTCCGATGCTTAGCTTTTTATGTCATTTGGGTGTTGAATATAATGGCCCATCCAGGAAATTAAAGCGGAAGAAGCAGAGGAAACTGTAAGGGGAATGTTCTTCTCACAGAGGGGTACAATTAACTCCACAGGTAACTTGTTTTGACAGTGGAAAAACTTAACATTGCTTCTAAACTACCTTACAATTTAAAAGAAAACAAATAAACTTGGAACCATTTCTAAAGTCAAATCCCTACAAACTATTCTGCGGAATCTTGTTGCTATCTGGTATAAGTGACCAAAACAGATTCAACACTATTTTCTATTTAACTTCATCCCAAAATCATATGCTGCTGTTCAATCCAAGATGAGACCTTTAAGTGTATTTCCAGACTGACTGACATTACTAGCAGAAATACTTACAATGTACTACAATTGCCTTCTGGTATCAAAGTGGAGCCTGACATGACTAAAAATTAATCAGCTTCAGAAGTGTCAAGTATCTGGTTTTCATCTTTGCTAAGGATTGCCCCAGTGTGCCAAAACACATATAACAATCTGGTTGCTTCGGAACCAAGCCCGTACACTTGATAACCACATGCCTTTTATTATGTTAAAGTAAGTAATACAATAATAACAATACTACTACTACTACTAATACATAATTAATAATACTTTGCCCTTCCAAAGTGTATTTCATCCAAAACTTGCAATATACTGTGAGGTACAATTTCCATTTCACAGATGAGGAAAAAAAAGTGACCACACTATTAATTCATCATACAGATAGAGAGTGCTAGAATTAGTCAAGGCTTTCAACTCTCCTCTAACCACTCAGCATTAGTGACTCACATCAGACCTGGGGAACAAATGTTGCAGAGAATTCAGACCAAACTGTGTATAAGATGTTATTGTCTGCACTTTTCTGAATGTGCATAAAGCCTGGGCACAATTGCTAGACCGATGTAACTGGAACTTCTCGAATAATTAACCTGTAGGCTGAGACTCAAATGCAGTGTTTCTTACAATGAAAATATTATCTAAATGTTCATGAAAAATAGCCCAGTAGCATGGAAGCAATTCAGCATGGGAGACACTCAGGAAAATATTCTTGGGCTGGTGAAACTCACCAGCATGACTGAGTCTGAGCATAGCTATGCACGTAACTACCAACTGCTCTAGTCCTTCTGCTAGCCAACTGACAGCAATGGTAAGAGAAAGCCCCCTGCCCGCAGCCTGCCACAGGTGGAGGGATGACCCAGCAGGGCTGGGAGCCTCCTGCCAGTAGCAGCTGCAGCTTCGGGACCTGTAGCCTTCTGGCAGTGGCAACTGCTGCAGCCCCAGGCCTGGGAGCCTCTGGTGGTGGCAGCAGCCCCAGCCCCAGGACTGGAAACCTACTGGCACTGGCAGCAGCAGCAACAGCCCTCACTCCAGGGAAGGATACCGCCTAGTCGGTTAACCAGTTAAACATTAGGTAAACCTAACATTTAACTGGTCAACTGATTGATCGGGATTTCCACGGAAATGTGGCATGTGGAGCTGGGATCAGGTGGGGTGTCCCCAGCTGACCCCAGGCTCCACGCTGCTGTTTTGAAACGCCAAACACCATAGGGGCGTTTCAAAGTGGCAGTGCCGCACAGCTGAGCCCAGGATCAGCTGTGCGGCGCTGCCACTTTGAAGTACCTCCTCTTCCCCCCATCCCCTGCTGCCTCTATCTGATAGAGGCAGCAATGGGGGGAATCGACTAGTCAACTGGACTAGTCGACTAGTCCTTAACATCCTTACTTTAGAGTCTTAATCAGGTGTAATGAGGGAGAGGTCTGGCCCACATACATTGTCATTTCCACTGGTGGAAGTGCAGAGCTAAAGTCATGAATGTAATATATTTTTAAATACATACATATGGTACTTTTTTTCTCTTGTGAAGATTACAGATCGGCCACATATGGAGGAATCCAAGCACTGTAACCTAAACGAATTCTCTCCCTCAAATAGTTACTTACACAGATAGAATAAACAGAAAGATCAAAAGTGGCAAAAAGGGTGTTTAAACAGAGGCTTTTAGATAAAAAACCTGCTTTTAAATGATGCATCTGTCAATGAATAGTTAAACTCAACCCTTCTGAAAAAAATCAAGCTTGTATTTTATAACTCCTCGATCACTGGTTGACCCTACCATGACGTCGTCCACAGAATCTGACCCCCAAAAACGTAGCATTAGGAGCCCAACTTTTGGCACTCTTTGAAAATCCTAAAGGAGAAGGGGCAGGGAAGCTTTTACCCTGACATAGCTGAGGTCAACGCTATATCTCCAACGTAATTACATCACAGTAAACACTACCTGTACCTTGCTTCAACCACGATTTTACAACAGGATAGCAACTGCATGAGTTACCTCACTATAAAAAATGCACCTCTTTTGGCACTGAAGATAAAGCTGTTAACCTCAACGGTAACCCATATATCCACACAGATCTGCATTCACAGATCCCAATGCAGGATCATGGCTAAATTGTGCTTATAATGTGTATGAATAGTGTACATGTCCCTAAAATGCTTCAGAACAGTAATTTGCTGCTGTATTTGATCTAAAATGTTTGCATAGATGCTTATGCTGATTTTAAACTAAGATATACAAGAACAACAATAAAATGAGTGTGAAATCTACGAACCATCATGTGGACCAGATTCACAGGAACTATGTTGATTTACACCAACTAAGAATCTGACCACGAGTCTTTAACTGACATGCTAAGACCTACAAGTGTTGAGGCACTTTGGAATTTGTTTCAATCTCATTTTTACTTCTTTCAGTGAACTCAAAACACTTGTGATCCACAAAACTTCATATCAAAATTACACCAAAAAACCTATAGATTATATGCAACACGAAACTAGTTTTACTGAGCATTTCCTCCTCTCTTCACCTCAGTCTCTCAGAAAGCCATTAACTCAATGTGAATAGTTGAAATTATTACTTCAAATCACACTACTATTATTACTATGTATACTATTTCTCAGTACATGTAGACAAATCTCAGAGAGGTCTAAATAAGTTTTTAGAAGCACAGTACTGCTTGCAAGCGAAGAGCTCCTCTCCTGCAGGAGTACAACTTTCACATGTTACAGTCAAAGGATCAACAACCTCTGAACAACAGTTCACACTTACAACAGCAACACCTACCACAGACTTGGGTTTGCTGATTGCCACCAGGCTGGTCAGAAAATCTTCATCATATAGCTGGCTAAAAACATGGGCATTGTAGGCCACCACTATCGAGATTTCTTCCATCATTTTGTCAGCAAGCTCCTAGTTACCAGCAGCAGCAGCAGCAGCAGCAGGTTCACTATCCAACAATGAACCTTATCTCAGTTCTGTACGGGTGACGGTCGCCCACACCCACCTGAAGAAGCTAAAGTGGGTGGAGTGTCACAAGAAAAAAACCCAACCAACCAAAGTAGCTCTCATGTATGTAGTTTGCCTCTTGAGGTTGGGGGTGTCTGCGTGTCTTATCTTCACAGGAAGTGTGTATTATAAACACCTGCTTCAGTTCTCAAAGAACTTGAAAAGTAATTTACTGAAGTTTTCTCAAATCCTAGGAAACTATTTAATCCCACCTGTTCATCCCAAAGTTCTTTGCAATGATTCACTCTTTAAATCCAATGTTTATCCACAGGCAGATGATTCTTCTTGTTGGGGGAGTTTCACTTTCTACTGAATTCTTGCTTTGTGCTTATTCTGCAGTCAAAGAAAGGGAGTGTGTATGTGACCTCTCGTATGCCCTCTAAGGAATTTTTCACAAGTTTATAAGTCTATTCTCAGAAATAGTTGAAAAAGTAGTTGCTTTCTTATCCACAGTTTTGGGTAGTTTGTGTCATTTAGAGTTTTTTGGAAAACCTATAGTAAAAGTAAAGCACACGAAGGTCTTCTACAGCAATGATAACGAATTACAAGCAAAAAAGAGTGCCACCTATAACGGAGATTTAACAGATGTTAGTTTCTTCTTGTAACACAGAGAATAAAACAGTCACCTAAAAAATGCAGAATATCATGAAAAAAATCAAGAATATTTTATCTACACTATCTGTACTCTAAAAAGGAAATATATAGTTTTCATGCAAATGAAGCCAATAGAAATCCATATTTTTCCCCCAGGCTTGATTGTCCGTAGCATGAAATATTCAGGACTTCTACTCCTTTTAATTACAAAAATGACAGGGTCTCAAACAGTGCTAGGGGAGCATTGTTGATTGCTTCCCAGAGAATCAGTCTTGTCAAATAATTTGTCCTAGATATTCATATTACAAAGAAAAGCTGCCAAACAGAAAGAATATTTTGGAAAATGATCAAGAAATTGAAAGTTATCAAACAACAAATGAAAATATAGTTCTACAGAAAAGTCTGAATTGATGTAAAGAAATAAACAAAACATACCCTCTGAGAAAAACACCTTTAAACTCAGCTTTACAAGGAAAAGTAATAATGGCCAAATGGTGGCACACTAAAATGATACAGCCTGTGCTTCTAGTGAGCCCCACATCTATTTCATTTTTACCCCCTCTAGTAGCATTTTGTTCCAGCGATGAAAACTCCAACTTGTGCAAGAAACATAAATGAATTCAGCTGGATGTTTGTCCCAAATCAGAGTGAATGCTGGACGCTGCAGACCTTACAGATTTCCAGTCCGAATTGCCAGTAGCATATTGTCATTCGCTTGCTTTCCAGAACAAACAGGATAAGATAAACCTTGCTCTTGTCTTTTTCCTGTTTTTCCTGAAGTATCTTTCAAAGATTACATACGTATTTAAATAGCATCAGGTGCTATTTGCATTTGAATAGGAAACTTGAGCAACAGCTGTAATGTTCAGGATAAAAAACCAACATCTCTTTTGCTTAAATAGGAGAGGAAAAAATTACACGTTATTGCTAGGAAACAGGAGAGTGTTCTAATAGGCTTATGGCAAAGAAAAATGCGGCACTTGAGGTAAAATCCTTGAGATTAAGACAGTTTCTGATCATGTTTAACCCTTGCAGGCAAAAGAAAAATATTTTTACTTGAAATTTCTCTGCAGTGCAGCTTTTGAGATGAATATTTCTACTTTGCTTATATGAAGTTGTTTGTAATATTTCTTGTATTTCTTTCCCTCGGTAGAGGCAATTCAGATTAAAAATTAAGACTGATATCCAGTAAACAATCTGTTAACCAAGGAGTCCAGTAGATAGATCATACCTTATATTCTAAAATCTTTCATATATTTTCAGAAATGCTGTAATTCATACTGGGAATTTCTTCAGGTATGTTCTCTTCTGCTTCATGACTTCAGGCTTTTCTTGGTATCAACATTTGGTGGCAATGAAAGCGGCTCTTCCTGCATTCACATTTCTCTCAGTCATGGTGACTCAGTGTGTGCATATAGTGTCTGCATATGAGGTGTGCTGACAACAAAGACACCTGTTGTAGGAGGTGAAGAAAGAAACTACCCATAATTCCACACTTCTTGCTGGCAGCTGTTCAAAGGCTGCACACAGGGACTGAAATTACATTTGAACTGTCATGTATGCACACAGGGAGTGAGCACACAGAAAAACAACAAGCATTCCTGTGTTAGCGAGAGCACAATTTAATTCTACAACCAGAAGAGGGGGTGGGGAATGCAGGTATGCAAAATAATACCCAGTTCAAATCATTAAATCTTTCTAACCAGTGATTTGATGGTCAGAGATCATGGGCTAGATTTTATTCTCATTTTACAGCAGAACAGTTCGCTGACTTAAAAGGGTATTTCTCAGTCATGTGAGCACAGCTGATATGATTGAAAAGCCCCATTAGAATGGAGGCTTTGTGTAATTCTGTGTTGACGACTGGGTTGTAGCCCAGGAAGAGCCACATGGCTAGTACCTGTATGTTAACTGGGCTTTTCAGTCACATTAAGAGAACTCGAATAAACTAAGACAATTACAAACGCAACCAGTCTGCCTGTCAAGACATGGCTCAGAGTATCAGCTTGTTGAAATTGGGAAGAGGGACATGCCTTTTCTACCGAAAGATTTTTAAGCGCTCCTTGGATGAATAACATCTGACACATGACATAAAATCTATGTTCCTCCCCCTCTTTTGTATCAAATGTTGCTGTTTGCATAACACCACACAGGTATTGCAGCCGCAGCCATCAAGGAAGTGGTAAAGCAGTTTCCCTGTGTCATTTGTATTTCAATCAGGTGGTCATGGAAAGGCCATCTTAGCCAGCCAGCAAATGGCTAGGACAGCAGTACAAGACTCCACTAGCTAATATAATTGATTTGAATCACATTTGCTGATATTTTACATGTTTAGAGGAAAAGAAAATATGAATGGAATTTTACTGAATTTTGCATAATTTTCTGATTCCTCGACAGACGAGATTCCCCCCCCCACACCTTACCTTCAGTAATGTCTTACTGCCATATGACAAGGGACCTTTCCCTGAATGACGGAAAAGCATTATTAGCGAAACAAGGTGGGTGGCTGTGGTCAAAGAGATATGAGAGTGTAGCTCAAAAGCGTCTCTTTTACCATCCATCTCACTCATTTTATTTTGTCTTTCCAATATCCTAGGACCAGCATCACCAATAAGTGTTATGTATGCTGAGCAAGGGCCCTCTCTAGAGTCTTGTTAATTTTTCACTAAAGTTACTCTTTTTATGGAGCAGTTTGGAGTTTGCTTAAGTCACAAGTTGGATTTCATGAACTTCCCAGATTCATTAACATAACAAACTTCAGACAATTAAATTCAAACTTGGCTGTCTGTATAGCACTTGAAGTGCCATTTGGCAGTGTTTAAGCGATTTTGCATAGTTTTTCAGCCGATACAGGATGAACAATGGTACTATCATCCCCCTTTCGTAACTTCCCCACTGCGCAATGAAATGTAAGATTTGTTTCAAATGCAGTAATTAAAGTGGAAAACAGCTGATTAGAATAGAAAGCTTGTTTATCACACATTAAATATCTACCCTCCCCCTCACCCCAGGAGGATTACTGGCAATTAAGAAGCGAGAGGACCAAAAAAAAGTCTAGCTTTTAATTTGCAGAGGGAGTAAAATTACTCCACAGAATAAGATGTTAGGACTTTAAAATGGCTGATGACATCTGGACAATCCCAGACAATACTGTGGCCTTCCAGTGAAGAGTTTAATCCCACTCTCTTCATGAGGCTGATTCCTAGGTAAAGCAAACTTTTGCAGCCTGGGAAATACCAGACCAGCCTTGATTTAGCTGTTAACTACCGTAAGTTAAAGTGATAATCAATACAGTCCTATGCAGACATACCTCTGAGAAGGAATATGAACCATTACAAAGTAACTGGAAACAAGCACCACAGTAAAGTTTCATATTCTAATAATGAATTAATTCAAGTTTTAAGAGAAACATAATAAATTAGGAACCTCCTGGGATTTTTTTTTGTTTAACACCAACATTGAGTATTAAATATCAGAGGGGTAGCCATGTTAGTCTGAATCTGCAAGAACAACAAGAAGTCCCGTGGCACCTTATAGACCAACAGATTTATTGGAGCATAAGCTTTTGTGGGCAAAGACCCACTTTGTCAGCTGTATCTGACGAAGTGGGTCTTTGCCCACGAAAGCTTATACTCCAATAAATCTGTTAGTCTATAAGGTGTCACAAGACTTCTCGTTGTTCATTAAGTATTAAGGGATTATTCATTGAGAGTGTCATATGTAACTTCATAGCTGTAAATTATGCTGAGCCAACTGCCTATTGCTGGGCAAATGCTTTTCAGGTTTTACTTTTAAGTGTCAGATAACATAGCCTACATTTTAAGAAAATGTGTTTGTGTGCCTGAGATGTATCTGCAAAAATCTCATCTGCATGACAAGTCAGGGTAGTACCTGCAGTAAACTATGCATGCATGCAAATCCTCAAACTTTGCAAATGCACTGCCTTCCTGTTAACTTGGATGCAGGCAAAATTTTGCTTACATTTAAACCAGTAATCCAGTATACTTTAGAGAGTTACCATTATTATTTGGGTGGTAGCAGAGGTCAAAAGGATTGGAATTGCTGAGGCAGTGTCTTTTCCAGTAAGCCGGTGTCTTTGCAATTCTCTCCCCCTCAATGTACATCTGTAGCAAGTTTTAGAGAAAAGGTCCAGACTTTTGCTTCTTTTTTATTTTATGGCCATGCTCTGGCTGTGTTTGAATGTACAGTATGCACTGGTGATGGGAGGGGAGATGAGATTTATTTCCCTTGCTTTGCTTTACTCCTATTTTAAAGTTAAAAAGAACAAATACAAAAAACAAAACAAAAAAGCTTAATATTGCTTAAGACGTCTCTATAGATTATAAGGAAGCCAATTTGCAAAACCGAAACTCCTTCTTTTCTTCCCCCAGCCTTTTGTAAATCATCTCCATGCCACACAGAAAGCTAACACTGTGGCCACTGCTGAGTAAAGATCTGCCTGACACGGACCCTCTTTCCTGGGCTGATCTATTCACCTCCCTGCCACACACCTCAAAAGCAAAAGGGAGGGAACAGGCCAGCTGATGGCTCCCTGAGGCAGTGAAGATAAAGTGATTTTGAAGCCACTCCTTTCTAGCACACACAGTTCATTCTGATTTTTGTTTAACATATTTAGAGATGGTTTTTAATGCTCAGAGTGTAAAAGGTTCATAACTTTATGTAGAATTTTAGGTTTCGTGTTTCTCTGAAGTTTCAAGTAAAGCGGAAAGATGCGAACTGGCTAAACCAGACCCACCCTGTTTGCTTTCTACAATGTATGTAGTCTTTAAACAGGTGATAAATCACTGTACCTCTGATTCTAAGCCAGTGATTCTCAGCCTTTTCAGAATACTGGACTCCTTTCAGGAGTCTGATTTGTCTTGCCCACCTTAAGTTCCATCTCACTTAAAAACTACTTACTGGCTAAATCAGACATAAAAATACCAACGTGTTTAATTTTCACCATATAAATATAAAATAAATCAACTGGAATATAAATGTTGTATCTACATTTCAGAGTGCTACTTGAGTCTGTTTCACTTGTGAGCCTTGTGTGAAGCTTGATCCCCAGGTGGTGTGGCTGAAGCAGGTGACTTAGCTTCACTAGGTCCCCCGTGGCATAGAACCCCGACCAATTAGTTGCCCACTTGCCATGGCCTAATGTGGGCTCTGCATTTATGATTCCTCCCCCCTTCCCCCCCGACTTGTTGCATGAGTCCCTGGGGGCTGCAACCCCAGGCTGAGAAACACTGATCGAGATAAGTTGAGTACCTCCAAGTACCCTCTGGCATGTGTACCTTGATACATATTGACTGCCAGCAATTCAGCTTCACCCAGCCTTTTACATTATGGCTTTTGTTTCCTACAGAATTAAATCCAGATTTTAAACATTTTACATTTCCTATATTCTGTTTCATTTCTTTTCTAAAGCAATGTCTACACTAACACTTATGCCAGTACAATTCATATCGCTCCAGGTGTGTGAAAAAAACACTCCCTGAGTGACATAAGCGACACCAACATAAGCTAGCTTGAGCTGAAAAGGCCACTAAATTCAACCTAGAAATTTGTGTGTGTTGGGGTAAGAGCAACATTATAACTTGAGCTGTGTTATGAGACACACCCAGAGAGTGAAAGAGTTCTGCAATGCTTGCAAAGCTAGGGTCATGACAATCTCCTAAGAGAGGCAAGCAAGTGGCTCCCATTCCCTCCATTCCCGCCAAAAGAGCTCACCAGGTCCAGGGAGAGGAGACTACGGTGGATGCAGTGGCTGTGCTGTCCCTGGAAATCTGAGAAGCACTCTGCCAACTCCATGCAGATCTGTGGCCATATATTCCACAACTGAGCCCTTAGTTTGATTAAAATGATATGAACGCTGGAAAGTGAATGCCTGAGAAACTTTCGAGGGGAAATTTCTGTATTAAACTCACTTCTAAAAAACTCACATGCTTGTTGGGAGGTTTGTTTGTTTAATTGTGACTATTTTACTCTAGTTTTAAACATTATGGCTCTGAAACTATCTAGACTCTGTCACATTTCACACCATGGTAAATTATATACACAATGACCAGAAACACCACACTCTAAGAGTCAAGTTACCTTTGTCATGAAGTCTCGGTTTATCATTGCACTCTTCAATGAAAGGAATAAAGTCCACATCTGGAGGAAAAAACAATCAGAAGCAAGGAGAGTTTCTCCTCAAAGGTTTATATTGTCCGAGGGTCAGTAGGCAAGTTCTTTCAATCTTGAATTGTGTTGATCCAGATTCCTAATATGGAAATTGTGTCTAGTACTCACTGGTTCAATAAAATGTAATACAAGTAGAAAAGCTATGATTTTTTTCAAGATTTTTTTTTTATCTGACACTACAGTCTTATCTTTGGATTTGGAGTAGTATGTGAGGGGGAAGGGAAGGGAGCATCTTACACAGTTTATTGAAGCAATTCTTGGCACGCTAAAGAAATATTTCTTGACTCAGATTTGAACATCAGAGACACCATGCATTTTCAAACATTTGCATGTCCTGTTTGCAACTCCTCAGCTTTTCTCCTCCAATTCCAATTTGTTTTTTATCCAAGTAAGATATGATCTGCACTATGACACAATATCATCACTGCTATTAAGTCTATGTAGCCAGTGGACGTGTTCACACCCTAAATAAAGACAAAGAAATGTATCCAGATACAGCAAGTGCCCACAGAAGAGACGGGAATGTAGGGAGCCTCTTTCTCCTTGCGTCAAAATGTACCACTTGGACTATTCAAGGATAGTGCTTTTGCCATGAGACAGAGCTGGCTGGCATAAGAAAGAAGAGACTTTCTCTTAAAACCATAGCAGTACTTCCCTCTGTACTGCTAAAGAAGCTGTGCTCCTGTGCGGTGTCTCCTTACAGCACCCCAAAACAGGACTATGTCTTAAAAGCCAATAAAGCGATTAACTCTAATCCTGCTCTGCATTTTCAGCATGCCTTGCGCAAGCAGAAATATTCTTTAGGCCAAATTCTTCCCACATAGATTACAATGGGATTGTCAGATATATTAGAGGGCAGATTTGCCTCAGATAGATACCCTCCCTTATTTTTTAAAGGGACATCAACCTAAGCATCATATCTTTTCCCAAACCATTTTTACTTACAAATAACACCTAAGATTATTGTAACTACACAGTAACACACTTTGTGCAGCGTCACTAGTCCCCAATTGCTTGTTTGGGTCTTTCACAAAACTTTAGAAAACATTAAAAAAAAACAAAATTTGGTTTGTGAAACCATAAAAATGTTCAGGGAGACTCTGAGGCAGTTGTGCAGCTGACACAACTTTTAACATGTTGGTTTTAAAATTAGCTATGTATCAAGTTGAGAGTATTCCCTTTAACCCTTGTTTGCTCTTTTGCTTCTCCCCTTCAGCTACTAGGCTGGGTAAGAACTGTAAAAATGTGACCGCTCCTGCCTAACATCCATTTGTATGCAGAAGGTTCAGGTTTTATTAAGATTCCAAGTTTGTGTTTACCACTCAAATTAAAAAGGAAAAAACCAACCTTTTTCTGTTTACATAAGGCTCTATTTGAGACCTCAGGACAAAGCCCTGAAAAATGTGTCCCTACTCTGTTGCAGCACTGTTTTAAACTAATACATGAAGCTGATCGGGAAATGAGGTGCTTTCAAGTAAATGTTAAAATTAATGTGAAAAAAGAGACATTACTTTGCTGTCACCCATATGACTGTCAGCATAATGTAAATCCAGTACTCTGTATACTTACAATATTTAGAAGGGTTACAAATGTCTGTTGTCTCAAGAATTGTTCCTGCTATGTTTGTGGAAGAATGACTCGATTTCTAATATGCTGTGAAGCGGGTGAGGGATTTGATCTGCACTGCCAAACAGGTTATGGTTATTTCATGGGAATACTACTTTGTATTTCTTCTGTTGAAGTAGCTGTTCTGGAGCGGAGTGCCTAGCTGCAGCTCTTCAAAATAGTATGGAGGACTACAAATAGACCTAGCAACTCTACTGGCATTTGAAGGAATCCCCTGAAGGATGGGTGATGGATTCAGCAGATGGAATAACTGAACTTTCCAGAATGTTTGTGAAAGTAGACTTTCACACTGATAATTTTTTTGAAGCAACTTGTTCTTCTATTTCATATGTTGCATAATACTACAATTACTGATATGGATGAATCTTCTGCTGATCTTATCATGAAAGAGAAAATACATGCTCTTCTAACTCAGGTGCACTCCTTCCCATCCTCAGGTGCCCCAGGAACTCTCAGACTCAGTCCACTGAGTGGCAAGTTCATGTAATTTTAATTTATATTCCCATTACCAACACCAGTACAAGCCATGCAGCAATATTATATATAAAGTCTTTCTATTTTTAATCCTTTCCCACAGGACCAAGGTCTCCCTTCTTTGAGATCTCTGCATGCTTTGGGCTCAATGAGCCTTGGTTACACCATCTCTCCTGCTGCTACTTCCTTCCTGTCTTTCTTATATAGCTCAGTTAATGGACTAGTTAGCTCATCCAGCCTCCCAGCCCAATCAGCAATTAGCGTGCACATAACCTATCAGTCATCGCCCAGGGAGCCAACTGATGCTTAAGTGATCAGAGTGCTGGCTCTGTGATAGCTTCCAGCTCTCTGTCTCACAGAATTTAAAGCTGCAGCAGTGAGAAAGCACAGACATTTTATACTGGAATTCATTTTCGTCTCTTCCCTTATAACAGTACCAAATAACAGTACCACAAAATCTTTGAAATGTATTACATATTTTGGGTGCTTTTCTCTGCATTTTCAAATGTATTGTTTCAATTACAAAACAGAATACAAAGTGTACAGTGCTCACTTAATAGTTTTATTACAAATATTTTAACTGTAAAAATTATATACAATAAGAACTTAAGAACGGCCACACTGGGTCAGAACAAAAATCCATATAGCCCAGTATCCTGTCTTCCAACAGTGGCCAGTGCCAGGTGACCCATGTCAGTGGTCAGTGTTAACTCACTTCATACAAATACTGTAGTATAATCTACTCTGATAGTGCAACTTACAGATGTAGGGGAGGAAGGTTGTTACATAACTACATTCAAACACAAACATTCAAACACAAACACTGGAAAACTTTAAAGCACCTACAAGTCCACTCTGTCCTATTTCTTGGTTCAGCCAATCACTCAGAGAGACACGTTTGTTTATATTTATGGGGGAGAAAGCTGCCTGATTATTATTTACAGTGTCATCTGCAAGTGAGAACAAGTCTTCTCATGTCACTTTTGTCGCCGATAGTGCAAGGTAGTTACATGCCAGATATGCTAAACCAGGGATGGCCAACCTATTTAACAAATAGGGCCAAAACAGCGGCGAAAAAATGCAAAGAGCCACACCAGAATTGTCAAGCAAAAAAAAAAAAAAAAAGCCCCCCAGAACAGAACTGTCAAGCAAAAACAAAAAGATTAAAAACATTTTTTTTTTTAAAAAGGAGGCTACCTCTTTAAGACAGCTGCCATCTTGGGCGCCATTTTTAAAACCCTGCAGCTCCGACCCGGTAAGCACAGTGAAGCTAGGGGACGGAGGGTGAGGGGAGAGAAATTTGGGGCAGGTGCAGGAGCTGGCTTCATGAGCCGCACTTTTGGGGGGCAAGAGCCGCATGCGGCTCGCAAGCCATGGGTTGGCCACAGCTGTGCTAAACATTTGTACGTCCCTTCGTAACTCGGACATCATCCAGGACAACATGCTTCCTTGCTGATGACACTTCTTAAAAAAATAATGCATTAATTAAATTTGTGACTGAACTCCTTGTGGGAGAATAGTATGTCTCTTGTTCTGTTTTACCCGCCTTCTACCATATATCTGATTTTATAGTAGTCTTGGATGATGACCCAGAACACTTTTGTTTTAAGAACACTTTCACTGCAGATCTGAAAAAATACAAAAAGGTACCAATGTGAGATTTCAAAAGATATTGATAGCTCTTGACCGAAGGTTTAAAAACCTAAAGTACCTTCCAAAATCTAAGAAGGATATAGAACATGCTTTCTCTAGATGTGGAAACAACAGAACCTAAATCATCAAAAAAGAAAAGTTAACTTTCTGTTGGTGACATGCGTCGGTCTGCACTGCTTTGGATTGTTATTGAACAGAACCTGTCATCAGCATGGACACATCCTCTGGATGGTGGCTGAAGCAGGGAGGAACATATGAATCTTTAGCTCATCTGGAATGCAAATATTTTATTATGCTGGCTACAAAAGTGCCATGCAAACACCTGTTCTCACTTTCAGGTGACACTGTAAGTAAAAAGCAGGGAGCATTATCTCTTGCAAGTGTAAATAGATTTGCTTGTCTGAACGATTGGCAGAACAAGAAGTAGGACTGACTGACCTTGTAGGTTCTAAAATTTTACATTCTTTTGGTTTTGAGCACAGTTATTCTTTTGTACATAATTCTACATTTGTAAATTATACTTTCATGATAAAGAGATCACTTGTATGAGATGAATTGAAAAATACTATATCTTTTGTTTTTACAGTGCAAATATTTGTAATAAAAATACATATAAAGAGAGCATTGGACACTTCCTATTCTGTGTTGTAACTGAAATCAATACATTTGAAAATGTACAAACCATCCAAAATATTTAAATAAAGATATTCTATTATTAGCATAATTAATTTTAAATCGCAATTAATGTTTTAATTGTTTGACAGCCCTAATTACTTGTATTGCAAGAGTATGAACAAGTCCTAATTAGGATAATCTGGGCAATGTTTCATTAATTAATTGATTTGTTTGTTTGTGTACTTTATTTAATTTATTTAACTGACTGATGAACTAACTAACTAGAAGATTTACCTGGTATTGCTTTGGGCTCTTAACTCAAATAAGTTTTGTTTTTCTTCATTTAAATCATTGCTCTGGAGCGGGGCTCGGGAGAAAGGGTTCCGTATCCAGGCTGCCCCAGGGAGAGAGGACTACTCCAGCCCTGTCTCCCTGCAGCAGCTTGGGGCAAAGTGATAAGTGCAACGGCTGTAGCCAGGAGAGGAGTGCATGGCCCCCAAATGGAGAACAGACACACAAACAGTCACACAAAGAAACAAACTATCTGCTACACAAGATACACAAACCTGGAAATCCTGGACAACCCATCATCTTAAGCATTGGCACACTTACAACAGGATTATCTGGCTATATTGACTCTTTCCTCAGACCCTATGCTGCCAGCACATCTAACTATCTTCGAGACACCGCGGACTTCCTGAGGAAACCACAAAAGATCAGTAATCTTCCTGAAAACACCATCCTGGCCACCATGGATATAGATGCTCTTTACTCCAACATTCCACATGAAGACGGATTACAGGATTATCAGGAACACCATCTCTGATGACAACACTGTACACCTGGTTACAGAGCTCTGTGACTTTGTCCTCAACCACAATTACCTCCGATTTAGAGACAATTTGTATCTTCAAGTCAGCAGCACAGCTATGGGTACCCACATGGCTCTACAATATGCCAACATCTTTATGGCTGACCTTGAACAATGTTTCCTCAGTTCTTGCCCTCTAGCACCCTTACTCTACTTACACTACATTGATGACATCTTCATCATATGGACCCACGGGTAAGAAACCCTTCAAGAATTTCACAGGGATTTCAACAACTTCTAGCCCACCATCAACCTCAGCTTTGATCAGTCCACGTGAGAGAGCCACTTCCTTGATACTACAATACAATTTACATGACAGACACATTTCCACCACCTTATACTGGAAACCTACCATCCACTACACTTACCTTCATGCCTCTAGCTTCAATCCAAGACACATTTCTCTATCTATTGTTTACAGCCAACCCCTAAAATACAACTGGATTTGCTCCAATCCCATAGACAGAGACAAACACCTAACGGATCTATATAGAGCATTCTTAAAACTGAAATACCCACCCGGAGAAGTGAAAAAATAGATTGACAGAGCCAGAAGAGTACCCAGACATGAATTACTTCAAGACAGTCCAAGAAGAGAAAATAACAGAATTCCACTTGTCATCACCTACAGTCCACAACTTAAACCCCTCCATAATTTTATCAAGAATCTACAACCTATCCTGGAAAATGACCCCTCACTCTCACAAGCTTTAGGGGAAAGGCCAATCCTCGCCTACAGACAACCCCCTAACCTCAAACAAATTCCTTCTAGTAACCACGCAGCGCACCTCCATCATAATCACCCAGGAATCACCCCTCGTGCCATATCTGTCTACACAAGCGATTTCATCACTGGACCCAACCACATCAGGGGCTCATTTAACTGCACGTCCACTAACGTGATCTATGCTATCAAATACCAGCAATGCCCCTCAGCCATGTGTATTGGCCAAACTGGACAGTCTCTACAGGAAAGAATTGGATGGACTCAAATCAGATATCCGAAAATGCAACATACAAAAACCTATTGGAAAACACATGAACCTGCCCAGGCTCTCATTAATGGATCTCAAAGTCATAGTGTTGTCTCAGACCAATTCCACAAACCAAATACACAGGGAAGGGTTGGAACTTAACTTCATTTACAAGTCTGATTTCTATCATAGAGGTATGAATAAAGACATTGGCTGGCTAGCACACTACCTTCCATATCTTAATGATTTAACCAACTAAACAATGGGCACTTAGAGAAGGTGCAAACTGTTCTCATCAACTTCTTGTAACTGGAACATTTTAATACACTTTCCCTCCCTCCCCCCCTTCCCTTATTCTTGGATCTGGACTTTTAATGCTCCAGTCATCTGAAGAAGTGGGTTGTACCCACTAAAGCTCATGATACCATCTACATATTTTGTTAGTCTTTAAGGTGCTGTTACACTATTCATTTTTTTAAAGTTTCTCTCAATATGTAGTAGATAGCTCTCCCTTTCTCCACCCCTGCCCCCTAGTGGCCCAAAGGGGTTATGGCTGACACAAGACGGATATCAAAAATGGTAATATACAAAAACCTGTAGGAGCACATTTTAACCTACTTGGGCACTCATTAATGGATTTAAAAATAGTCATTCTTCTACAAAGGAATTTCAGGAACTAACTACAGAGAGAAACTGTGGAACTGGCCTTCATATGCTAATTTAACACACTCTCCTGGACTGAACAAAAACATGAACTGGATAAGCGTTATATTCAACACCCACTTGACATCAAAAACTAAGAATGGGACACTTCTAGCCCTCTCAATTAGTCTCATTAGCACTGGCATTACAATTGACAGGTGGTTTTTTCCTCCTCTCTTTTTTTCTTCTGTTATAAATTGGGAAGATTCCCCTTTTTTCTCCACTCTTGTCTGAGGAAATGGATTTTGCCCACAAAAGCTCATGATACCAGATATAAATATTTTTGTTGGTCTCTAAGGTGCTACAGGACTATTTCTTCCTTTTTTGTTAGCGTTCTTTGTATTCTTGGGGTCTGCCTTGCTCCTCAATTCTTAGCTAGCATAGTAATAATGACCTAGTTTCTATCATCATCTCAGGCTAGCAATAAGGAGATTATAACCATTCTTCAATGATGCAGACCTCTCTCTGATCATCTAGACCTCTGAACCCTTGATGCTGGAATGCTGCACTGTGTGTGAACCTACAGTGCTAAGGCCCAAATCTTGAGTGAATCACAGGGAGGCAAAAAAGCATCTATCCACCTCTCTTTGTTCTTTTTCAAAAAAGGGGCAAGTGAAAGGCACAGCATGGAGTGGAGCTGTTTTAGCAGCTGTCTGCGGGCCACACATGCGCGAGGCGCTCACCCACCCCCTTCAGTTTCTCTTCCCCATCCGAGTAATTAGGACTCCAAATAGAGGGGAGGAAGGGAGAGTCATGGAGCACACACGGGGACACACACATCAAAGAATAGTCATTATTGCACATGGTGAGTAACTCCCTTTTCTTCTTCGGGTGATGTCCCCATGGGTGCTCCACATAAGGTGACTACTAAGCAGAATCGACAGGATGGTGGGAATTAGAGTCATTGCTTAGATGCTGCAGATAACACCGCTGTAGCCAGTGCTGAATCAGCCACCAGTTGTGGCATAATGGCGTAGTGCTTAGCAAAGTTATGTTCTGAGGACCAGGTGGCTGCCCAGTAAATGTCTTTAAGTGCTACGTTGCTAAGAAAGGCAGTGGAAGTCACAGCTGCATGAGTAGAGTGCACCTTTGGTGGAACTGGCAGAGGTCTGTAAGAAGGTTGGTGGGAATTGTCTATCATGTGAGTCCCTTTCTTGGGGATCATGACCTGTTTGTGTAAGAGGTGAAGTCCAGGCTTGTAAACTGACGCTAGCCAGTGTTGTAAGGCTCTGAAATGGAGGCGAGCGTGCTGCATAACATGTGGCCCATTGCCTGGAGGAAGGTAAGGGTAATGGTAGGAGTTGCCAGAAGTACAGTGATGAGATCGCATAGTGCTGAAAATCGGTGCAGTAGGAGATAAGCTCTGGCCATCAACAAATTGAGGCAGGTCCCAATGAACTCTATGCCCTGTGTGGGTCAAAAGGTTAGGTTTTGTTTATTAGGAGGCCCAGATGGCTAAAGATCTGTATGGTGTTGATGACCATGTCGATAGTTGCTGTCTGAGATCGGCCTTTTCTAAAACAGTTGTCTAAGTACGGAAAGATGATGACACCCTATTGATGTAGATATTCTGTGACTACAGCCAGGACCTTTGAGAAGACCCTGGGGTCCAAAGACAATCCAAAGGGGAGGATTCTGACCACTGGTAGTGGTCATCACCCACAGTAAATCAGAGATAACGTCTGTGTGATGGGTATATGGCGATATGAAAGTATGCCTCCTGAAGGCTGAGGGCTGCGAACCAGTCCCCTTTGTCCAGAGCCGGTATAATCAATGCCAGTGTTACCATCTTGAAGCGTTGTTTCCACAGAAATTTGTTTAGCTTGTGGAGATCTAATATGGGTCTCCATCCTCTTGTACGCTTCTGTGTCAGGAAATACTTGGAATAGAACCTTCTCCCCCAATAGGCCAGGGGGACCCTCTCTATTGCTCCGAAGGGCAGGAGGCAGATGGGTAGGGGGACAGGCGGGGGAAGCAATGTAAATGGGATGGCGTATCCTGTGCAAATTATCTCTAAGACCCACTGATCTGATGTTATAACGTCTCACTGACGGTAAAAAGGGATGGAGTCTGTTGGTGAAGAGATGGTACTGGCTCGTTGGCAAAGGTTCAAATGAGAGGTTGGGCAGGCCCTCGACCAAATCCTCAAACCTGCTGCTTTGTTGCCTGGGTACCAGAGGAGTGAGTTGGAGGTGGGTGTCTCCTCTGAGGATGTTGTCTAGGGTGATTGCACTCATACCGACTTTGCCGGATACAGTTGCAGTAGCTGTCTCTATTTTTGTTGTATGGAGTATAATGCCTTCGATGATATGTCAGGGTATACATGCCAAGCATACGAAGGGTAGTGCAGGAGTATTTGCTACTATGTAGGACTTCATCCGTAGTAGCCACAAAAAGCTTGAGCTTATCAAAGGGGAGGTCTTCTACCCTGGATTGGAGTTCTTTGGGTACCCCCGCTGATAAAAGCCAAGAGGCTCTTTTCATTACCATGGCTGTGGCCGTTGCCCTGGCTGCCATGTTGGCTACATCTATCTAGGAAAGGAGTCCTGTACAAGCAATAGTGTGACCTTCATGTATGACTGATTTGAGTATGGGTCTTTTGGATTCTGGTAGGTGTTCCATCAACTTGTCCATCAAAGTCGTGGCTTGCCAGCAAATCTGCATAGTTGGCAATTCTTAATTGAAGGGTAGCCGAGAAATAGATCTTTTTCCCAAATAGGTCTAGTTTCTTGTGTTCCTTGTCATTAGATGCTGATCTGGCCCGAGAAGCCTTTGCACGTTGGTTAGCAGTGTCCACGACAAGAGAATTTGGTTGTGGATGCGAGAAAAGGAATTCTAGGTCTTTTGGTGGTACAAAGTACTTCCTGTCAGATCTCTTGCACGTTGGCTGAACTGAGGTGGGGGTTCCCTAGATTTCATTGGATACCTCCATTATTCCCTCATTGATAGGGATCACGATTCACCACCCTCTTAAACAGCTCCTGGAAATGTTTCAGGTTGTCTGACAGGTGAGTATCATTCGGTATTACCACCTCTTCAAGATATGAAGAAGTGTTATCGGGAGGCGATTCGGTGTGCCATAACTTAGTATGTTCATCAGAGAGTTGGCCCTCCTCCTCATCAGTCTGCGGTGGTTGGCACAGTGTGAAACAGGGAGGGTAGAAGGACTCTCCTCCTCGAAGTAGACGATGCGGCAGAGTATCTTTTTCACGGGTCCCAGTGGTTCTGTGGTGACCAGTGAGGTGGGTAATGGGGTGGTGGGTACGGCCACTCTGAGTACCAAGGAAGATATGGTGGTCTATCATGGTAGTAGTAAAGATGGTGAGAGGTAGAAGGGGATGAGTGCTGTGATGAAAAACACTGTATTGGTTCCCCTGATTAAAGACAGCATGCTCTGTGAGTACAGGAGACCTAGCATATCGTGGAGAAAGCCTTGAAGACGGTGGTAGAAGGGAAGCTTCGCCTGTCATCTGTGACTGCCTTATCCTGTGTCCATGCTGGTGCCTCCATGGGGGGGCAGCATCAAGTTGGGTAGTGAGGGGCTTCTGTTCAAAGGCAGTCCCTTGTGGGAAGGCTGCTTGTCTGGGGGCAGCATGGATCTTGGTGCTACATCCCTCAATAGTGCTGGCACCGGCGTGTGGGAACACTGGTGAGAGCTTTCTGGTGCCGATGATGCTCTCTTCAGCACCAAGGCTGAGTGTGACATGGAGGTCACAGTGCCAGTTCGAGCACTTGGTTCCCTGGTGCTGGGGGTGATCATCTTGTCTCCTCCGGGCACGCAGGAGGATGGAGTTGGGGACAGAGACTTTGAGAGGGATGGCCCCTTCTTAGCTGGCTCATAGAAAGATGGTGAGGTGGCTCTCTTTCTTGAAGGCTGTGCCTGCCGGTAGAGAGGCCTGAGAGCACTCTGGCTCCCTATCTTTTCTCACTCTCACTGTGAGGGAGTGGCAGAACTCACGTTTTGGGGGAACATGTGCTTCCCCAAGGCAGTGGATGCAGTCCGCATGTTTGTCCGAGACAGGCATCAGCTCCTGGCACGAATGACAGTTTTTTAAAGCCAGATGATCCCAGCACTACACCGACGGTAAGGGTGGTAAGAGCGAGCGTTATGTTGGATGTTAATTATTGCCCTGTATTGGTAAAAACTGTGGTAATTATTGTGGTTTTCAGTTATTGTATTATTAAATTCCTCCTTTTCTTTTTTTTTTTTTTGAATTAGGGAGGGAACAGCACAGCTGCCAGCTGCCTGAGGGGCAGGCGCCGGGATAAACAGCGAGTCCGTGAAAGGCTGACAGGAAAAAACTTTTTTTTTTTTTGATAAACAGGATGAAGCATGGCGTTGAAAATGCAAAGGAGAAGTAAGGGAAGGAAAACCAAAAGGTTTTTAACACACACACATACACCCCCGACCGCCGAGGAGAAGCTGAGGAGGATGAAGAACTCCACTCATGCCCGAGGACGGCAGAAGAGGAACTGAAGGGGGGGGAGGTGGACCGCAAGTGCAGGACGCCAAACTGAGCACAGCACGAGGCCCCCTTTGTGCATGCGTGGCCTGCAGCCAATTGCTATAAAAGCTCCGCTCCATGGTTCTGGAACATCCCTACACCTTACGTGGAGCACCCAGGGGGACATCACCCAAAGAAGAACCTACAGGTGTGGTGCAAAAACTGCCACTTATGATGGTACTCATACAGCGTTTGGAGCCTTTATACTATAGAAATGTAGTTCTTGTATGAAATAGCTACAGCAACCTAACAACTGTGATTCCATAATCAGGGGTACCATGATTCTTGCTCTATGATGTTACAATGCTTTATGGTGCTCTGTTGCTATAAAGCCGTAGTGTCCCACCAGTTATAGTGAACTAGCCATACTCAACCGGCCAAATAGCCACATGTAGCTAGTGGCTAGCATTTTGGACACCATGGCTATAAAGTGACCTCACCATTGGAGAAATACCTTTGGCAAAAGGGGAATCTAGTGTCGAGGGTATGGCCAGGGAGAAAGGGGCACGACAAACACTATTGCACTCACTGTCTGATGGAACTACACCACGTGCAGCTGAGCATAAGATAGGGCAGTCAAAGAATAAAGGAAGCACAAATGTGGCTTAAAGCCATCTTTGTTCCCATCCCCTCTTTTCCTCTATCAAGAATTGCTGAGACTGAACAGATTCCAGGCTGCTCTCTCTTGTTGAATGAGACACCGTCCCAGTCTGTGGCAGGCTATGCTCCTAAAATTCATATTCAGCATCTTTGGGAGAGAATCTCTTGCTCCACAAATATGGCAAGGTTTGTTAATATGAGGGACAGGAACAAAAGGATGAAAAAGGTGACAAATGATGCTGTGAGAAAGAAGACAAACAGATATCCAAATTTGACCCACAAAAGCTCATACATTTGACCTAATGCATTTGTTAAGTCTCTAAACTGTCACAGGACTGCTCGATGTTCAAACACAGAGGCTTAGAGTCTTTTATCCAAGCTAAGGACAAATCCGTTCAGCTCTGGTGGCCAAAAACTATAAACAAATAAATAATAAGCTCCAAGCAAGTAGCTAGATATAGGCCAATTTGTTATTTTGTCGGTTGCTAAGTAACAGGCATTGCACAGCAAGACTAAAGCAGCATGAAATTAGCAGCTTTTCAGAAAAAGACAAATTTAATATAAAATTGGGGATGTGTCATTTCAATAGCAAAAGGGAGAAAAGCATCACCTTGTTAATCAGATGAGATGGGTGTCTCCTGAGTGTTAGGGACCTTAAATGATATTGCAAAGAGGCTTTGCTCTGGACTGGTACTGATAAATTCCAAGGAATGAGTAGCAAGTAAATAATGTAATCAGTTTTAAAATGATGTCTGTTATAGTCACCTAATGTGCTTACTATTTATTAAACTACCTTGAATGACAAACTCCATCACCTTAGACTACCCCCCTGCTGGTATTAATGACAGATCACTGTATGCCACATGTAACATAAATACACTGAGGACATTTTCATTCTCTGGGCAAATGACCTAAGCACCCCATACATCTCCTCCACAGCTTCAACGAGGATTACCCACACATCACACTCTCTAGAACACACCAGCACCAGCATCAATTACTCGACACCGTGATCAGCTTCATCAGTGGAATCCTATAGACCACTATATACAGGAAACTGAGTGATGACAACGCCTACCACTGTCGATTCAGTAATCACCCCACACATACCAAGGAATCCGTTATCTCCACCCGAGCACTCAGATACCATAGAATATTTTCCTAACAGAAAGACTGGGGGCTACATACCCTAGCACAGTGGTTTTCAAACTTTTCCTGGCGAAGAAAATTGTTGATGCTCATGACCCCACTGGGAGCTGGGGATGAGAGTTTGGGATGTGGGAGGGGGCTCTGGGCTGAGGCAAGGGATTGGGATGCAAGAGGGGATCAGGGCTCTAGGCTGGGGGTGAGGTTTTGGGGCTGTGAATGAAGGGTTCGTGGTGTAGAAGGGAGCTTAGGACTAGGGCAGGGGGGTTGGCGCATGAACTTACCACCGACAGCTCCCAGTCAATGGTGCAGCGGGGCGCAGAGGCAGGCTCCCTGCTGGACTGGTCCGTGCCCCGGAAGTAACCAGCAACAGTTTCTGTTCCTAGGTGGAGGCATGCAAACAGCTCCATGTGGCTCTCTATATGCACCTCCCCTTCCAGTTCCCACTTGCCAATTCCTGGCCAATGGAAGTGTGGAGCCAGTGCTTGGCGAGGGGGCAGCTCACAGACTTGCCTAGGAGCTGGACTTGCTGGCTGCTTCTGGGGCGCACAGTGTCAGATCAAGTAGGGACTAGCAGTGGTTTTCAAAAGTGTGGGTTGTGATTGACAGGAACCCTGAGTGCTAAGCAAGGTGACTCAATGATTTACATTACGTGACCCAGTGCTGAGTCGTGACCTGAAGTCTGAGAACCACTGCCGCAGCACACTTAAAATCACCTTCACAAAACAACAACACACTACGAGAGAAGCCGTTTGTATCATGAAATGGGCCACCCACGGACCCAGAGAGAACCTGCTTCACTACCGAAAAAAACCCTTTGACTGTATGTCTCTAATTGTCACGTGCCACCCCACATTGAAACCCATGTGGAGCATTGTTGAAACACTACACCCTACTGACTCCATTTCAACTATTTGTAAAGTAAAGCCAACAACACACAGCTGTGTGTGGATATGAGAGTGCACAAGATGTTCAGGGCTCAGTTCAGGGAATTCAGGTGAGAAATGTGTGTGTCTTGGAGAGCTGAAATCTTGACGCCAGAGTGGCAATAAAGTAGATCCTCAGGAAGAGAGGCTGTTTGTAACACTGAAATGTTTATAACACTGAACAAAACAAGTATGGTTGTACTTTCAAAGGTTTGCAAAGGAACACTGACAACAGAGCTCTGAAACTTTACTACGCAGAAGAAAAATGCTGTTTTTAACCATCTTAATTTAAATGAATCAAGCACAGAAACAGTTTTCTCACCTGTCTATTTTTTAAAAACGTCCCTTTTATTTTTCTAGTAGTTTTTTATTTATTTGTTTTCATTTGATTCTCCTGCTGCCTGACTGCGTACTTCTGGTTCCCAAGGATGTGTGTAATGGTCAGCTCATAACTCTGATGGTCATAACTCTCTGCATTTCCACTGTTTCACTTTCTAGTTTGTCTGGGATCTGACAGAAGGAAGGCAACTGAGGCTCACTGGTGAGGTAGACGGGACAGATGGCAACCATCTCTTTAATGAGACAAGTAAGAGAACCTACCAAAGGGGTCTATCTGATCTCACAGGAAAGAAACTGAGCTGGAGACTGCATAATCTGTCATGAGATTCCTTGGGCATACAAGCCAAAAAAATGAGGTATGCTTACAGTAATTAATTGGTAGCGGTGTGGTCTTGCAGCTAGAGCAGCAGATTATGTCAAGACACTTGTGTTCTACTTGCAGCAGTGCTACTGCAAATGCTACTGACTGATCCACTGTGATTTGAAACAGGTTACTTCTGTCTGCTTGGCTGTGTCTACACTGGGCCACTTATTCCGGAAAATCAGCCGCTTTTCCGGAATAAGCCTGCGAGCTGTCTACACTGGCCCTTGAATTTCCGGAAAAGCAACGACGCTCTACTATACAAAATCAGCCGCTATTCCGGAAAAGCTACGTTGCTCCTGCTCGGGCATAAGTCCTTATTCCGGAACACTGTTCCGGAAAAGGGCCAGTGTAGACAGCTCAGTAGTCTTTTCCGGAAAAAAGCCCCGATCACGAAAATGACGATCGGGGCTCTTTTCCGGAAAAGCGCGTCTACATTGGCCACAGATGCTTTTCCGGAAAAAGGGCTTTTCCGGAAAAGCAGCCTGCCAATGTAGACGCTCTTTTTCCGGAAATACTTATAACAAAAACTATTCTGTTTTAAGCATTTCCGGAAATTCATGCCAGTGTAGACACAGCCCTTCAGTTTCCCTCTCTGCAAGATGTGGATAATAATATTTCATCTTCCAGGGGTGTTATGAGACTTAATTCATTAATATTTGTAATGTATATTATGATAGTTAAATGTCTGGCAGAAATGCAAAGTACTGGCAGCTGTATCAATTGGACATCGTTAGGATGACCCTATTTCCCTATGCTGAATACGAGACACTGGTGAAATTGCTTGTGTTCAATTTGGGCGTAAGCTTTTGTAGGCAAAAACTCACTTTGTCAAGTGCTCAAATAAACCTGTTAATCTTTAAGATGCCACAGGACTCCTTGCTGGTTTTGCAGCTACAGACCAACACGGCGACCCCTCTGAGACTTGTTACCATGCAAGGCACAGAATTTAGCATATGAATGGAAATCCCTCAACTTTGTGAAAAAACTCACACAGGTAGATAGGCATCATCTTCCTCTCCAAGGCTACGTCTACACTGGCCCCTTTTCCGAAAGGGGCATGCTAATTTTAAACTTCAGAATAGGGAAATCCGCAGGGGATTTAAATATCCCCTGCGGGATTTAAATAAAGATGTCCGCCGCTTTTTTCCGGCTTGTAGATAAGCCGGAAAAAAGCGTCTAGACTGGCCCGATCCTCCGGAATAAAGCCCTATTCCGGAGGATCTCTTATTCCTACTTCAAAGTGTAGACGTAGCCCAAGTGTGATGCATCTGATGAAGTGGGGTTTTGTCCACAAAAGCAGATGCCCAAATAAATGTTAGGGTATGTCTACACTACAGCATTATTTCAAAATATCTTATTTAAGATCTTATAAGATATTTTGAAATAACGCATCTACACACAAAATGCATTTCAAAATAGCGTTTTGCTATTTCAAAATAGCGCGTCCACACTGATAGGACACTGAATCGCATTTAAGGCCGGCTGGAACCGGTTCTGGCAGGGCATCAGGTCAGGAGTTACCTTGTGTGGCTGCTGCCTGAGGCTGAGACCTGTGCTTAATGGGACCCCCCCTCCTCCCAGACAGCCAGTTCTAAGGTTTCCCTGCTTGCTTGCCTACCTGACTGAGGGACAGCAAAGCATTTTTTTCCATGCGTGCTCTGGTTCCCCTCACTGAGGCCAGCACAGCACTCTGCAGCATGGAGCCGGAGCCGTCCCTGGGCACTCTGGTGCTTCTCCTGGACATGTTGCTGCGAGCCTGGCAGCATGTTCTGCAGGCAGTTAACCCTGGTGTGCCCCACTGGGGGCTTGTGCCTCATTCCTCCCTCACGTCCTTCCACTTACCCCTTCCTACCCCCCTTCCTGATGTACAATAAAAGACACGTGTTCATTACAACAAAGCCTCTTTATTGAACAAAACTGGGGTGGGGGAGAATGAAACTGAGGTGAGACTGGGGAAAGAAGGTGGGAGAGGGGAGGAGGTAGAGAGAGGGGAGGGGGAAACCTGGGAGGAGGGAGCTGGCAGGGGGAGGAAGGGGGAGGAGAAGCTCAGGGCTCAGAGTTGAGGGTCTCGCCGGCCCAACTGTCTCCACGCACCATGGGTGCGGGGGCCTCGGCGTCCCTGGGGGTGTGGGGAGGAAGAAGCGGGGGGGCGGAGAAGGAGTGGGAGGAGAAGCGGTAGCTGTGGAGGCAGCAGGGTCTGCCCCAGGGTCGATGACCACCTGGGGGACACAGACCGTCCTGCCCCCCAGGATGCGGTCCACGACATCAAAATAGGGGCAAGGGTCTGGGTCTGCCCTTGGTTGGGAGCTGCCCCCTGTGGCCCTGGCATATGCCTGCCGCAGCTTCTTTATTTTCATGTGAACCTGCTCCTGGGTTCGCATGTGGCCTTTGGTGGCCTGGCTGGCAGCCATCCACCTGTAGATGGTTGTGTTCTTCTGTTTAGTGCAGAGATCACGGATGTTGGAGGCATCCCCCCAAACCTGAATCAGGTCCCTGATCTCCGCACAGGACCAGGCAGACGCCCGCCTTTTCTAGCCCCTGGCAGACTAGTACTGGGGAGCGGTGGAGGGCTGGCTGACACTGGCTGCCTGGCTCATGCTGGGGCCACTGGGTGAAATGCAGCGACTGATGACTCTGGGCTGGCAGGCTTGGAACTGGCACAGGCACTGTGGCCAGAGCCTACCCCTTTAACGGTTTCGGGGAGGGGAGGAGGAAGAGGAGTTTTCTTGGTTGTGCCCAGAGTGGCCACCAGGGCACCCTGAGAAGGGCTGGATGCCCCCTTATTTGAAATAAGTGTCTACACTGCGCTTATTTCAAAATAGCAATTTCGAAATTGGCGTTATTCCTCATGGGACAATGGGTGGGCACCAGAGGTGACCCATAACTGGCTGGTGCTTGCCCACACTCACTAGCCAGTGCACCAAGCAGCCAGTGACAGCTGGAAATGTGATTGGGGCAGGGCTCCGCTGGCTGAGAGCCGGCACACAGCAGGAGCTGTGCTTGCTGACAAACCAGAAGGCAGCCCCACATGTTGCAGCTTTGCCCAATCACCAGCTGTGCACATCTACCCCCATTATTGTCCTCAGGACCCCCATCGCCTCAGTAAGCGGGCTGCTGGCAAGCGGGGATTCAGCCAACAGCAGGACCTGCCACTACTGATGGGAGGAGACAGAAAATACAGGACAATTTGCCTGTTTTTAAGAAAAAGTTGGAATACCTGCAGGAGGGCTTAAATACAGGACTGTCCCTTTAAAAATAGGACAGCTGGTCACTCTAGACAATGTGACTGACTGACCTGAGGCAATTCTCTTTTCAGTAATAAGAACCAGGGAATACAGGGAGAGGTTTTCCCTTTACCCGAACACTGTTCAGCCATCCTCAGTCCTGACTCCGTGGCTGGACCCAGTGACTCCCAGCACACTGCCCCACCATACCGCTGCCCATGCACAGCATTTTATTTCCAAACCCTGAAAATGATTCTGTGGGGTGCATTTTCCAATGTTTTGTTCCTCTGAAGCACACATAGGCAGCGCACTATGCCAGAGTAGACTGCTGCTGTTATAAAGTGAGACTTCAACCTCATGACACGTCTTTTCCAAGGGGATCAGATTCCCTTCCAGAAATTCCATCCCAAATGGACACATCCCTTCTATAGAAAGACATCTCTGTCTTACCGTTTCTTATGCTCTTGTCACAAGGACATATAAACCTACCCACATCCCGCGTACCCTGAACATTGTTCAGCAAGCTCCCCACCCACTCACTATTATTTATATTGCAGTTGCTGTGCCGGGCACCGAACAAAGCAGACACAGTCCTCAACAGGTGAAGCTAAGTGATGTCAGTTAACTGGTGGGGACTGGAGCAGCTCCCCGCCCACTGCCGACTGCTCCAGCCCCATGGGGCCACCATGAACAGGGCACGGCACTGTAGCCTGACCGGAGCAGCCTCTGTCCATGGCAGGCCCTAGTGCACTGCAGGCAGGGGCTGCTCTGGCCAAGCTGAAGCCCCTGCCTGCAGCGAGGAGGGGTGAGGCTCTCCAGCCTGGCCATGGCGGGGGGGGGGGGGGAGGGGGGGAGTGGAGGGGAAATCCCCACCTGCCCACTCCCTTTAATGAGTTAACTGGTTAACCATCACATTTAACCAATTAACCAATTAAATGGGATTTTACATACCTAGTCTGTACCCTGCAAGCTAAGAAAATGAGCAGCACACGAAGAGTAGAGAAGGAAACCATCAATGTTTATATTCACACTAGATTGTTTGTGGCTGCTACAAACATATAACATGTGTCTGATCTATGGGCAATCCCAAACCTCATTGAAGCTGATGGGCTTGCTCGCCACCTTTCAGTCAGGCCAAGTGGAAGACAATAAAGCTGCTTTATGAAGTAAGATAGCTTGAAATAATAACAATTCCTGCCCAAGGTACTATATTGCAGAGGAAGGTCTGAGCAAGACTAACTAAATCTGCCTTGGGACTGATTGCAAACTCAGAGGCTAGGACTCTGATCAGGAAGCCTGCGTGTGTGCGCACGAAAGGAACCAGAAAGCCAAGAGACAGAGAAAGAAGCAGTGAGAGCGTGGCCCTGGAAGGAAGCCAAGAGAAAGAGGGTGGTTTTTTTCTGGGCAGAGTGCTGGCAGCAAAGGCAAGCTTGGAAATTGTGAGCCAGGAAACTGCCTGTTATTGTTTATTGCTACTGTGTTCAGGGAAACATTTTGTGTTCATTCTTTGTAAAGAAACAGCATTGCACCAAAAAAAAAAAAAAAAAAAAAAAAAAAACACAACAACCCCGGACTATCTTCACTTTCTCCTCCTAATGGAAACAACATGCATGACACCAATATTAGCTAACAGCTTGGGCTGACTAATGGGCAATTGTTACGCGCACACACACTTTTCTATCCTGACAGCTAGCATATAGTTTACATATCTATAAACCCTTCCAGCCTCCCCCATTATATTTTGGCTGCTTTCTGGCAGAAATGGATGCTGAAGGAGGTAATGGTAGTCACCTTACTTTTAAGTTCAGGGAAGATTTTCTCTGCATAAGAAATCAGAAAGACATCTGTGGTAGGAACAGACAAACTGGTGATTGTGGCTGTTATAACAGCCAGAGTGGAGGAGGTGAGATAAGAGAAGGAAAATATGGATCCTTTTGAGTTCATAATTTAATCATTTTATGAATTGCCAAAGCCCCTCATGGATGCCCCTCCATTATTATTTATACTTCTTCGTGCTCCCATTTCTTCCCAACCTCCCACTCAGCCCTTCTGGTCTGCCAGTTTCAGTCCCCTGGTCCCCAACTAGGGGTTGCTGTGTCACTCGTGCATCGTGCTGCAGGCAGGCGGAGTAGCTGCCTGCAGTGCATAGGCACTGCGGTGCCTTCTGAGGGGCTCAGCCCTGGAGCAGGTGCAGTACAGCAGAGACAGCCCTTCCTGTGAGCTTGGCAACAGCACTCATCCTCACTACAACAGAGGGAGCGGAAGTTAATGCAGGTAGGAGCCCAGGGTGAAGCCCCTGCTCTGCAGGCTGGAGCCAGCCAGGGAGCAGGAGTGTGTGCAGAAGCCTCTGGTGGGGAACCAGGGGGATTCTGAGCAATGGATTGGAGTGGGGGAAGGAGGTAACAGGGGCCTTGGGGAGCCGGGGGCTGAATCTGTGTGTGTGCATATTTAGTATCTCTGAGATGCAAAAACCCACGAAAATCCAGAGGCCCTTGAGTCAATAAAACTGAAGAGCTGGCAGCATGTTCTGAGGACCTCACAGATTTTTCAGGACAGCTCTCTCAAAAAGGCGATCCTAGGAAAGCCTGGACAAGTGGCAACCGTAATTTTGTATGTACTGATAGTCAATGTTCCCTCTAATCTTTTCCATCCATGTGCAGAAAAATGTTTATGTGGGAATGTGCACCACCAGTAGAAACAAAATACCGAGCAGTTTGGGCTTTGCTTATTTGTTAGATGGCATCTCTCCACACAAATGCACAGCTTACAGGGAAGACTACTGACAACTGAATTTTCAACGTGTAATTCTCACACACATTGGCGTGGCTGGGGGAGTTCAAAACCAGAAAATATACAAAACCATTATTTCTTCCTTTTAACTCCCAAATCTCATTTTTAGGCCAATCTCTGAACTCTAGGGAATGAACAATACTGATAAAATTACATGTATTTATCAAACTGTACTGTATTGTAAGTAATTTACTATTATGCCAACACTCACGAAAAAAATCCAATCTTTTCCTATCGTACATTCTGTATAAATTATTTACATTTCTGTAGCAGCCACAAACCTCTCCTCTTTCAATGTCAACAGACAGGTCTTTACAGTCTCAGAATGACTTTTAGAGCTAAAAGGGTTTATATGTCTCTGATTTTAAGTCTCTGTGTACTAGCATAAGGAGCATTACATTGTTTACTACCCTTAGTACTGGCATTTCTGTGCAGCCAGAAGTTACCTACTTTTTTTGCTTCTCAAAGCACATCATTATTTATAAAAGCAGCTAGGAGTCCTGTGGCACCTTATAGACTAACCGAAGTGTTGGAGCATAAGCTTTCGTGGGCAAAGACCCACTTCATCAGTTGCATGGGTCTTTGCCCATGAAAGCTTATGCTCCAACACTTCGGTTAGTCTATAAGGTGCCACAGGACTCCTTGCCGCTTTTGCAGATTCAGACTAACACGGCTACCCCTCTGATACTTGACATCATTATTTATAGTCTCTTTACTATTTACTTTGATCAGTGAAGGGAAATACAGGACAATCTAGCATGAAAACCTGTATATACCTGGTCTGACTTGTGCTCACCTTGTTCCGAATATCACTTCATCATTCTTGACCATTCTTTGGGGTCCCTTAAAATAAATAAAATGCCAGCTAAAAGCCAAGTTATCCTATCAAATGCTATTTGCTACATTCAGTTAAACCCGTTCAAAGCAGTATTATTCTTACTAAAAATTCTGTATGTGGAAATCACGGATCAGGATCAGAAGCAATAGGAACCACTGGAATGTGGGGGAGATTTTAAGGAATGAAAAAATAAGAAGAAACTCTCTATTCTATCCAATGGAGCCAGGAATCCTAACTGGCAGATACATGAGCTTTCAATGCAGCAATAAATCAATAAATATGTTCCTTGTTTCCTGCTTGCATAGGCCATTAGGACCTTAATCTACTTCCTGAGGGGAAAAAAACTGGCCAATGGAGAGAGATTTATAATAGTAATCAGAACACAAGATGGACTCTTGGCATCTAGTCACCCAAACCCCATCCATCCTCATACTTCCCTGAGCAATTAATAGTGTTTCTGTAAAGAATCCTTTCAGTCCACACAATGCAAGGGTTTTTGTTACCAAAGAGAGTAGAAGGAAAGGAAAAGGATTTTCAATGGTTTCTAAGTACAGTGTCAAAAATGCAGCGTCTTTCTTGTTTTCATCATGCCTCTTCCCTGGACAAATGACAGAAAGAAATGAACTGTGTAGCTTGAAAGCTTTTCTCTTTCACCAGCAGAAGCTGATCCAATAAATGGTATTACCTCACCCAACTTGTCTCTGCAATTTATCAGGCCCCAGAAGCATTTAGGTGTGTTACATCTGTGTGCAGGGATGGTTCTGGGTCATCTCAGAATATGAGACAAAAATGAATTGAATTATCATTTCCGGACTAGGTGGCACCTGCCTGTTCATCTGCACATCATCAGAACACGCTGCTTTCACAATGCACAACTGAAAAGCCAGAAAGTGGAAATGATGACAGCCTGGTTGGCATTGCAGCCATCTGGGTCACCATCCCAGGCACTGAGCTAACAGAGAATTTTCTGTGCTCGGTCCTTTACTTGAAGTGACACAAATACTGTCTGTTCCAAACTGCACTCACATATGCGACAAGAGTTATCCCATGTATTTGGAGGGCTACTGCAAGTAAACCCAAATCTCATTTTATATTACAAGGCAAAGAAGGGCCAAATTCTGCCTTTGCACATACATAGATTCTTCTAAAGGCAATGGGGACTGTGCATTTGAATCTAAGGATGGAAATGGAAGAAGTGAAGTTAGAGGGAGAAGAGGAAAATTAGCATACTTAAAGAAAGAGCTCCTGCCCCCAACTGTACAAGTATTATAACCAACATACCTACTCACGCAGTGATAAGAAGGGGCTTCCCCGGCTCCCCCTCCACCAGCCAACCCAGACTGCTAGGGCATCAGAGCTAGCAACTTGATAATATATCTTTCCTTATGGTGCCAAGGTGGGTTTAACAAGATAGTGAGAGGAAGTCAGAAATATACTGTATTAGATATTGCACGCAGTGTCTAATGGTATCTAGGATCAAGTTACTTGGTGAAGAGAATGGAGCAAGTCTAAGGTCAGTTCTATACTATAATTTACATTAGTATAACTATGTTGTTCAGGGGTGTGAAAAAATCCACTGCTGCCTCCCAGCCAGGCGATGTGCTTATACCAACCCAGCCCTATGTTGATAGCAGGGCTCCTCTCCTCATTGTAGTTACCACCGCTATCAGAAGAGGATTAATGGTGCCGCTGCCCATTGCAGCGTTTAGAATGTAGACCTGCCCTAAGAGACACATCTGCCCTAAGAGACACATCGTATATTTGGCAATCAAAGTACTGATTAGTTTCTGTTTTCTGAAATTACAGCAGAGCGGTAGCTCTGCTTCAGTTACGGTTGAGCTTTGCTTATTGTTTAGAGAGCAACTATTCTAAGTGCTCAAAAATCCACATGCTTACTCCATTTGTCTTGAAATATATTGTGCTTCATGGGAGTCAAGAGTAGTGTTAGAAGTCTAAATTTGGAGTTATTTGTGAAAGTGTCCCAAGATATAGCATCTCTAAAAAATATAACAAAATCACCTAGTTCTTCAAACCCTCTTTTGTGTCTTATCTGGGGTTTACACAATGGTTCTAACCTTCCCCAAACTCAAAATTTATCTCAGCTAGTGCATGGCACCCACTGCCCCTTTAGGGGAACAATACTGAAGAAAGAGTAAAATTTAGAATCCATCTCAGAGATATACTGATGACCTAAACAAGTGAAACATGCATGTGCAGCAAGACCAGGGCTCTGCAGGCAGTTTCTTTCCACAGTAACTGAGAGGCTTAAGGTGACAGCCTATGGTCACTGCGCCTTGCACTGTGAAGTTAAGGTGTATCCTCTGGTGGCTTTTAGAGAATATACGTTGGGGCATTTTCAGAACAGTCAAGGAAATTTGCATTCATAAAATAAAGGGAGGATGAAAGATTCAAATGTGTCACATGTTTCTTGAACAATGGGTATGATTGCAATCAAAGGGAAGCAAGTCACTGGGTCACCAGGTCAATGGATTTCTGTTTTCTATCAACTGCTCATATATTTTTAGAGTTGTATGGATTTTGCTGTTGCACAGCCAGGGAACACGGGGGTTGGAGCAGGGAGAGGGAATGCAAAGATTGTTGGAGCAGTCTCTGCAGGGTGTGAGTTGGGAGAGCACAAACATGATCACTCTGCACCTTCAACCACTTTCCCCACTTATGGATGTGTTGTGGCACCCGGCACTGACAGGACAGCGCACCTTGAGATAACAACTCTAATGAGTCATTTAAACACTGCTTCTGATAACTGCTTGTTTGATAACTTGACAAAGAACTGAAGTTCCAAAACTGGCCATTGCTCCTGGAAAAGCTGCAGGAGTGGAGGTGAAGCAAGCAGCCTTGTGGAGAGAAATAAATTCCCTAGTAAATACGCTACATATTATGGTCAGGAGCTGGTATCGAAGTAGATTCTCCCTGCCTAGGTGCATAAGGTACTGTACAGAAAACCAGAATATAATAATAAATGCTACAAGACAAATACTTCAACTTCAAACAGTGCTAGAAACCCAGACACCATGACACCACTGAAGAAGGGAAAAGAGGCCTCTCAATTAAAAGGAAACACCTCTGTAGAAAGTGAAAAAAATATTGTGACTCTTCCATCTAGCTGATTACTTAAGCAACATCTTTTCTGAATATTTTAACACCTCAGCCGCTAAGCACATTCTGTCTCAGTTCCACAGCCCCACCTCCTGCTTTTTGCACTTGTATTCCAGCAAGGCACTTTTTTAAATATGCAGGTTATTAAGAAGGCGCAGTTTAGACCTACCACAAGAAGCCAGAGCCGTTAGAAAGCAAAGAAGTTACATAGATCTGGAGAATGCCACAGCAGTGATACAAGGGGAATCTGAAAATATTTATACCACTACTACGAAACTTTCAGCCAGACTTCTAGTCTCTCAGAGATGTCGTAGCCAGTGTAATATGTTATTCATTGAAGCCTCCCAGACCAGGTACCACCAAATGAAACACTACTTAAGGAATGTAAAGGAAAGCTGCTCACTTGGAATGGAAGTTCTCAGAGAACACTGTCACTGACAGGAGGACCATGTTTTTCTACTGTGCACACTATTCTCTGAACCTACCAAAAGAGTGAAACAAACAACTATGTACAATATTTACAGATAATGGATTAAGTAGATGTTGGAAGACTAATGGATATAGGAGGAACCTGTCCCAAATGGCCAGTGACAGAAAAGAACTGAGAGAAGTTTGGCCAATACCACCCTTTATACACTCAGGTTGCAACATGACAAGATGCAGGACATAACTGCAGACCGACAAGCATTTCTGGGCCTGGGTACACAGAAGGCACGCACAGCGACCGTGATACTCAAAGGAAAAAAGGACTTGGGATCGGAAATGATTCTGTAAATGGAAGACTTGGACATTCTGAGGGGCCTGTTCATTGCACTCTGCTGTACCATGTAGGGCAAGTAGAGAATAGAATGCACAGTAAAACACACGGCCCTCCTTATTATGCTGACAGGACTGCAGTTCTGCACACTGGAGATAACAGCACCCAGACAATACGTTGAATTGAACATCAGCTTTTAATTAGAAATCCCACATGACATGGCAGCACTTTCTAAAGGCCTGAAAACAATTCTCTCCAGTTTGATTTGACTTCTTCATAAATTGATAGATGAGCAATTTTTTCTGCCCCTTATGTTAGAAAATTAATGTGATGCATCACTGGCAGAGCCAGGAGAGAGAACAGCCCTTGCAACCTAGGAGTCTTTCTATAGGATCCCTTTTCTGCTGGGTTTCTGGGTGGACTTCTTCCCTCTTGGAGGAAAATAAGATTTTTAGCTGGCCCCATTGCAAAAATTCCTGTCCATACTGATCAGTGCATGGTTACTAGTTATGCCAGTCCAATGGGAAACTATTTCCAGACCAAATGGCCGTTTCAACAGAAATGTGAACATTATCACGTATTCATCTCAGGAAGGTTTTAGCTTCAAAGCCTAGCTGGAACCATTTAAATAGCAACATTATTAATGAATGTTGTTTTAAGCTATATAAAGAAAAATTTCCAACTGAAACAAGTTTGGCACAGTTCCTATTCACTTTGTTTTTTTTCTTTTTGGCTCATCTAGTGGAACGATCATCTATGTATCACAATGGGCCTGCCCGAAGGCAAAGCCGAGGGTATGCCCACAATGCACAGATCACCTTGTTAATATGCCCCAGAGACAAGAGACTGGGTAACTGTTTCATAACGAAGAAGTCACAATTTTGTCAAACCTTGCAGCTGCTGTTTATGTATGGTGGTGAGAACAGCACTCCATCCTCTCTCGTTACCCACCCAATGGGAGAACCCCACTTGTTCTGAAGTGTGGATGGAAAACCCCTGTATACAAGATTGCATGCGAGAGCGAGGAGGGAGCAGAAGAGAAGCTTGATGGCATATGTTGTTAGTAGAGGCAGAAGAGCTGCCAGTAACCAATATATTTAGGCCACCAGGAAATAAGCTCCTCACAATTACACTCAGTGTGGGGTTTCTCATTGTGGCTTGGGCCCAGGGATTAGCTCTCGCCTGTTCCTGGCCCATTTCATGGGTTGCAGCATTGCAGCTTCTGGGACCTGGGGTGCGCTCCCTCTTCATGATTCAGTCATGATTTAATCCTCCCCTTCTGTATGTCAAAGTCTCACTGAACAATCTGTCCACATGCCATGTCAGGGAGTCCTCTGGTCCAAGTCCAGTACCACTGTCCCAGTGGCTGGTAGGGGAATCCTACTCTGTCCACTGCTCCGAGTTCCAGTCCAGAGACCATACACTTAGCAGGCATGGTCTACTTGTTCTCGGGCCCTGTTTTGCCTGGTCTCCTGACCCACCGCTGGGTTTACTGGCCTGAGTTTCCTCCACTTGCAGTGGCTACTCCCCACACTGGGCTTCTTGCCAGATTCTGTAATCCAGGATGGGATCCCAGGCTTCACTGTCCCACAGCACACTCCTTGGCCCTCGCTAACACTATTTTCTCTAGCAAGTGACTATAGAGGTTTTTCCTACTGCCCCCTCTTTCTCTCACCATGCAGACTTTACTCCTCACAGAAACAGGAGTACTGGCCACCAACCAGGGCACCTTCTTAGTTCCATTTAGTGGATCTTTACTAAACCTGCTAAATCAAACTCCATGACAACATCGATCTTCCTCGGACTGAAGACACGGCTTCAGACTGTAGATGGTAGAATCTCTTCTACAAGCTGCTGCTGGTCTTGGAACCTCTTCTTGATATTCAACACTGGCTCTGTATCAGACTCTAGGACCTGAGCCACTTGCTGAGCAGACTCTACTCTCCAGGGTGAAGGAAGTGAGTATGCATGGTGTGTGAAATACCTGGAAGCTGGTGGAACCCTCAGGGTCCAAAACAGCCACAGATACAGGACAGGGCCCCACTATCGTGATCACATTCCCAAAGCAGGTCCTACTGAAAAGTCACAATGGTAGGCCAACAAAGAAGATCTTTGGCGAAACCAGTGAGTCCAGCTTCAGGGCTGTGAGATGGAAGAGCTGATCTCCAATCCGATGACGAACATTTCTCCTCTTCTGACCATAGTGGGGCTGATCCAGTCAGTGTGATGACTGGTACTGAGAACCTGGTGATGGAGGAAGCCACCATAACTGCAGGCTTCTCCTTGGATGGTACCAAGGTCCCATCTGTCCTGGAAGCAGGCACCTTTGATACCAGATGTTGAATCAAGGGTGGATGGGGCATCAGTGCCAAGGAATTAGATTCCTGTAAGGAAGGAGACACCAGCACCAAAAAGCAGAGCAGATTTATTGCTGCCACAACTGTCTCCGGGGTAGTCAGCCAAGAGGGTCTCTTGTTGTGGGGCTGAAGAAATTGATGCTGCTGCTTCCGGCATCAGATTCAACATTGTTCCATGTGGCACCAGAGCTAACTGAGCCAAATTAGACACTGGTTTGGAGGAAGAATGCTTAGTCTTCAGGTGCACCATACTCATCTCTTTAACAGACTTAGACAGCCGAGACCTTCCCCCTGTTGGGGCCTCGCTGGAAGTTTTGTATTTCTTCCTTGGTACAGAGGTGCTGAGATTCTGCGAAAGCTGGAGGCAAGTCTCTCACTGAAGCTGCTGCACTTGGCACCGGGTCAGACCAGGACAGCTCCAATATTGGCCTGAGCACCACCTCCATCAGCAGGAATTTCAGCCCAGCCTTCCTGTCCTCCTTCGCTGTAGGCTCGAACGCTGAAAATATGGCATCAGCCCTTAAAGTGTGCTTTCCCCAACTGCTATTGTGCAGGTCGCTCACTGGCACTGTCCTGGAGCAAGAAGTGCATGTCACAACAAAGCTGAAACTATTTTTCTTTTTTGTTTAAGTACATCTAAAACTTACTAACTATATACTGAAGACTAGATCAACTCTCTATATACAGGATATTTACAAAGGCAGAGAGAGACTGCATTGAACAGAGTTCCAGTGATGGTCACGGGTGCTAAAGATGAACTGAGGGGGGGCTACAGCACTGTACAACAGCAGGGGAGCTCAAGCTTCCCAAAAAGTACTGCTAAGAGAAAGTTTGACAACCCTACACTGGGCACACCAGCCACAAGAGTGGTAGGCATCTGTGTAATCTCCCGAAGAAGAAATTAACGATAAGATAGTGAAGTTCAGCTGAAACATTTTCACTGGGCTTGACTGATCCTAGGATTTCTATAACAGGACTGCCAGATCTCCTCCCACCTCTCTTATGTCTGAGCAAACTAATGAGACACATGTTCCAGTGAGTCAGTAAAACCCACTTAAAATTCCTTCTTCTCAGGAAAGATTCCTTCTAACAGGGTTGGGGTATTTCACACACACACTGCCAGCCTGTGACACTAAATCTAAATTGACATTTTTCTTTTAATTTAATTCCATTTCCCTCCCATTTGCTTCTGCTATTGATGAACTCAGCATCATTCTTAACCTTGAGTTGTCCTTCCCCTCCATCCAACACTACCTATTGCAGGGCTACTCAACATGAGGCCTGTGGCTCATTTGCGGCCCGTGGTGCGGTGTGGGTTTACGGTGTGGTTCGGGTTGATATGTGTTTTAGTAGTTAAATTCCTGGACTGCCATTTCTCATTAAAAGTGCTGTCATATGGGTGGAAATCGGGTAAACATTGCATTTGATTAGTATCAGTAGAACTGAATTAAATGGGACCAGTGTGTTGTGTAGTCTTGCCTTAATCTTTGTATTCATGCCATCAGTGTGAAAGAAGCTATTTGCATATATATGCAACTACTCTAAAGTTGTGGCCCTTGGCATGTGCTGTGAGTATCATTGTGGCCCCCTGGACTTCCAAGGTTAAGTAGCCCTGCCCTATCGGATGTGCATATCCCTGCAGCATAGCACATGGAGGACAGTGCCTTGATTCCACCTCTTCTGAATTTAGTTGTGCCTATATCTTGCCCTGCTACCGTCAATACGGGCAGAATTCTGTTTCCTGCCTTTTCATCCATATAAATAACTGTGTCTGCATCACACCCTCAAACTTCTCAGCTGACTTCCAATTCACTTTGGGACTTAGTTCCGGATTCCGTTCCCTGTTTAAAAAGATGCCATGCTCTTGCCACTTTTCAGACTTGATTTCTTTCTCACTTGCTAAAATAGTATTGGTTTCCCTTTCTCCACACAACATGGCTACATTTCATTAAAGAACACACTTTTTGCAATCCTTGCTATCTAGAAGATCCATTTAGTCTGCTTCATTTGATCTCATTCACCTTTTCACAGGTCATGTCTGCTTTCCCTGGCTTATCCCTTCTAATTTCTCTCTCCCTCCATTATCAGTCTTCTGGCAGACTGCTTTCATCTATTCACTGCACACCATTATTTCTTGTAATGTATACCACAATATTATCTTGTACTAATTAATGCTGTGAATCATTTAAAGATACAAATTGCTATCCCAGCATTTATAAAAGATGTTCTTATACAGAAAATAAAACTGCACTCTATTGATATAGATTTTTAAAAACTAGGATTGACTATTCTAAGAAAATTAATTTGAAAACATATTGCACTGTGTTGTTGGGTTTTTTTTGTAATTTCTATTTGCTTAAGACTTGCATCTATGTGATGCAAACTTTGTAACAATTTTTAACCTCAAAATAGTTTAATAGCTTTGGCTGCATACCAACAAATAGGTACTCAGCTAGAAAAACTGCAGGAGAACAAAAACAACAAATGACAAAACTTTTAATGCAAAATCATTGAAAAGAATAATGAACTAGTTGGAAGTAAAAATGACACAGCATGACTATGAATGTAATGAGAATTCCATACTCTGCATAGATTTAGTTTACCAAAAAGAGTGAAAGCCATTCTAAGTTTGAAACAAATACGCCTCTTATTAAGGATATGTAGCTAAAATCACAGGACCCATCATATTGGTTGTAATAATAACGAAACTCTGACACTGTAAATTAATATAATCTTTAATCTGTTTAACCAGTTAACCAATTAAATGGGATTTTACATTCCTTATTCAAACCAGGATTTGAATCGTGGTCTGACTGAATTCAGGCATGTCAAAGCTGAAGCTTAACTTTTGAAGCCTTTCCCTCCCATACTTTCATCTCTGAAGAGAAGGAGTCCAAGTCCTGACTTAGGTCACAGGTAAAAGGGATTTTAGTCTTAACCTTATCTTCATTTCATAAACCTTGTCTCTGAAGAGCACATAATTGTCAACCAATCTGACACAGAAATGGTTACCTACCTTTTTGTAATTACTGCTCTTCAAGATACATTGTACATGTCCAGGCCCAGTGCATGTGAGAATCTCACCAAGAATGTGAGAATCTTATGGTGGTTCTGGTGGGTCACCAGATGGAAGTAAGCATCTTTTTAGCTGAGGTCAGCATACCAGTCCCCTCGCTCCAAGGAATAATGGAAGTTAGAGTAACCAGGCACATTTTTATTTTCTTCACAAACTTACTTAACTATCTTAGATTTATCTGCAAGGCCACCTTTGCTTTCAGACTAAAAAAATAGTGGATTAAAACCCCCTCTCTGGGAGGAGAAGAGTAACTTCCTCCCCATTTTGAAGAAGAGATTGGACCTCCGGAAGAAAATGATCTTGTGAGTGGTCCCCGAAAAAAGAAAGATAAGGGGGTTGGGAAGAAGGAAAAGAAAAACTGGTGGGCGAATCCTAAATCCACCATGCTCAAGACACACTGAGATAATGTGGGACAAAGCACTTAGGAAGTGGGGTAAACACTGGCCAAATGGGGTCAGGTGTAGGAGCTGTAGGAGCAGATGGTACTCTGGGGACAGGTCCATCCTTGGCCAACATGACAAAACACTTGTTTGGACTAAGCACTAGATTGGGAGAAGATGAGTCCGCAGAAGAGAGTGGCAGTGGTCACCGCTCGTAATTTCTAGAATTGAGATAAAGCCTGGAAAACCTGTGGTCTGCTGAGGGCAGAACTACTTCCTTTTCATCACTGTCATGTAACTTCCAAGCAACTTCAAAGTCTCAAATCCTTCTAGCCACTGGCTTGCCATTGACCATCAGCACATTTAAGTCTTGCCTCCAGCCATCTCGTAACCAGTGTACCCTGTAAGATGAGTGCTTGGGGCAGCCACCAAAGAGAGGTTCACCTGAGCTCCTTCATAGGTTCTGCTGAAAAAAAAAATCTCTGGCAAACATTCTCTGGGTGCACTCACCTAGAGTGGAATGGCATGTGATTGAAGACTGTCAGTCTTCAATCAAATGCAGAAATACATTGGGTTAGCAGTGCCGTTCCAGATGAAGGCTGAAGTACACTGGCAGCACAGTATGGAGAAAAAAATGCACAGCATTTGCCTTCTGTAGGCTAGATTCATCTGGTGCTGCAACTTTCTCACTTGCATGAGCTAAGTACTAGTCGACTTGCAAAGTATTAATCTAATAAAGTATTAAATTAGAAAAACATAAATAAATTAGTTCTTAATCATGCACTGTGATTAAATAAAAGCTTTATTTTCTATTTTTCTCCCCCAGTGGGAAGATCACCGTTCTGCTGATACCCTCTTAGCCTATTTTGCTGAGCATTACTTATACAATTCCAAATTAACAGAAAAGCCTCAAGACTTGAGTTAAGAGCACCCCTCTGTGATTAGGACCAACATTTGATACCAAATGGTTAAGCTCTCTACCTCTATAATCGTTTCAACAGAAAAATGCCAGATGAAAGAGGAGACACCTCGCCTCTATATCCTCCTGCATTTTGCCCACATAAAGTAATTATTTCCCCTAGCAAAGACTTATGGAAGAACTGTGAGAATTTCCCCACGTTACCCATCGTTCAGTACCAGAATGGTACTCTACCACAGAGCTCCTAAGAAGCCCTTTGTTGCAAATAAGGTTTTGGATAGGGTACCAATTGGATAGAGGACCACTGTCTTGGTAAGAATAAACTTGAAGAGATGGTATTCTTCTCTGAATTATTTACATTACAAAACAATACTTAGGAGATGAATAGCCCCAAACAGTAGACACTTGGTAACCAAAACTGACAAATGGGGGTGTGTGCTTCTGACAATACCATCCAGCTTTTTAGTCCTTTCTCTATTCACAAATTAACTAATTTAAAAAATCTCTACTTTTACTTTCCAACTATAAATCCATTTTTCTATTCTAATTAGTTGCTCTATTCAAAGAAGATTGAGAAATTACCTTGTTAAATATAGAAAGAGTAAGAATTTCACGTCTACTTCCATGTTCTGCTACCTCTTTCTCTGCATGTACTTTGGCTGACTTAGAGATAGTGTCGATCATTCTTACCTTAATGTTGCAGGCCTGTTCCATCAGTCTTCTAGCATTCTCTTCTGCTCTGTACCTCTTTGGCAGTTGAACTCTGAAGAATTTTAAAGCTCCTTCAAAATCTGCCTGTAAAAGGTCCTCTTTTGAGGTCTGCAATGAAATACAGACAAGGACTATTATAAACACAGAGAACATCCATACTTGCTTTATCACTGGATTTATCATCTGCTAAATTTATTCCAAACAACCAGTGCTCACAATAGCTCAAAAACCATTCTCTAGGACAACAGTTCTCTAACCTACACCTCCATAAGATGAAATAAAAGTCAAGCACACATCCAGAAAAAACCCAGGCAAAGTAGAATGATAAGAGGCCTTTAACAAACTGGTGTACTTTTTTGTGTATCTGGAGATTGAGAGAGTGACTACAACAAAGCATGTCAAGATGGAACTCAGGGACAGAAAAAGGAGGAGAATTATGGTGTTTTTGAGATGGTTTGCGCATCTTAGATTGTTGCTGATTTTTGTAACGCCCGACTAGAAAGATACTGTATATAGCTACAGAGATGATCAGAAGGGCTGTGTCTACACTGGGCCACTTATTCCGGAAAATCAGCCGCTTTTCCGGAATAAGCTGCGAGCTGTCTACACTGGCCCTTGAATTTCCGGAAAAGCAACGACGCTCTACTGTACAAAATCAGCCACTATTCCGGAAAAACTATTCTGCTCCCGCTCGGGCATAAGTCCTTATTCCGGAACACTGTTCCGGAAAAGGGCCAGTGTAGACAGCCCAGTAGTCTTTTTCGGAAAAAAGCCCCGATCGCGAAAATGGCGATCGGGGCGCTTTTCTGGAAAAGCGCGTCTACATTGGCCACAGACACTTTTCCGGAAAAGGGGCTTTTCCGGAAAAGCATCCTGCCAATGTAGATGCTCCTTTTCCGGAAAAACTGAAAACGGAATAGTATTCCGTTTTAAGCAGTTCCGGAAATTCATGCCAGTGTAGACACAGCCAAGAAGTAAAAGTGCTTCTAAGATAAAAAAGGTATCATCAAATAATTAATGTGACACTAAATTCATATGTAGAAATGTGCCAGAAAAAGCATTATAGCCCACCTCTATAGTTTTCAATTTAATGGCTATCACAATGGTATTGAGCCACAACCATAGCCAACTCTTGGAAAAGGGAGGAGATGAAGACTCAACAGAAATCCAGAAGTGCTGCTGACAAGGTAATATGAACTACAGGATGGAAAAGACACGTTCATCCTTACATTTATTAAGTTCTACATTTTATGCCTTTACAAATACCTCACTTTTAAAAATTTATTAAACATTCAGGATGTGTATGTTCAGACAAGCTATGTAAGCTGTGAGTCCAAAATGTGGGTTTCAAGAGTATTTAAAAAGTAATCATTAATAAAAAGGCAAAGAAATAAAAAAAACCCAACAATATCATAGAGGTTAGTATTTATTTCTTCTACTCACACCTTAATAAAAAATGTAGATAAAATTTAATAAGGTTAACTGCAGCATTTGAGAGAATAGAAAGGACCATAGCTAACATTTTCAAGTGTGAAGACTCAGCTCCCATGTGTACAAGTGCACTATGTTTGCACACAGGTGAGGGCTGCACATATGCAATGTGTATGTGTGTGCACAAATCCCGAAAGTGAACAACTCCGTTTCTCAAATGTAGCCTCACCAGTGGAATATATGCCTTAGTCATACGCAAGTGATTGGGCTCAATACAGGCATAACTGGATCAAGTTCTATAGCCTGTACTATGTAGGAGATCAGACTAGATGTTCTAATGATCCCTCTTCTGGCCTTAAAATCTGTGAAAATCTAATTGGAGAAAATGATCCTGATCCTTTCATATATGGAAGAGCGCTATATGTCTTGTGAACCTGGATATTCTTATTGTAGGACTGGCTCATTTACATATTAATAATTAAACCTAATTTTAAAAAACACACAAATATTTTCAGAAATGTCTTAAATTATATTTCAATAACAAAGCTGCATGCACTAAAATCATGTACCAGAAACAGCAGAGCATAGGACGTGACCCAAAGTTAGCCACATACAATAGCCCTCTTGAAAGTGCAGAAGCAGCTGGGTCCAATACAGATGGAAGGAGGGATCCAAAAGGAACACTCTAGTTAAGTTTAACACGGTTTTTAAATGATACTCAAGATTGTGCAGGTGTTTACATTTTTCTTCCTTTTTGTATGGGAAACCATTTTTCATAGTGAGAGCATACAGTGCACAAATCAGAAAAAAACCTTTAAAATTACTTAAAATTGTGTATCTAATTTGTTCAAGTGGCAGGAAGAAACAGGGGGCTTTTTCATGGTCCACTAATCTCTTGAGTAGCTGAGCACATGAAGGTGGCATCTGAAGAAAGCCACTTGAATACTGACAATCTTCCCAGTCACTGACCTGTATTTATTTCCCATTTGGGGAAATGACATGGAGAAGGTTATAGTAGTAGAACTGTGACCATTTTTGGAGCCTTGGATTTCTTGAGTCAGGCTTTAGGTCCATGTATGTGATATAAGTTATACAGGGTGAGTTGACTAATGATCTCCTCCAAATGACAGAAGATTAAATTTCCCTGCTGATTCTTTTGGATGTGTTGGCAAACTTTGTAAGGTACAGCTGACAGGTTCATGACCCCTTAAGGAGCGGCTGGAGTAGCTTGAGTAGCACTGATCCTTTTTGTGTGTTATTCCAGAGAGCACGTGTTCTGTTGCAAACACTCTCTTGTAGGGTTCCACAGGGATCTATTTGGTTACTCATCTGTTCATAGTATATGAGGCCACTGGGATCATTAGTGAAGGAACATGAGAACATTAGGTGACTTTTTGGTTTGAATTGGCCTTGGTTAATCTGTTCACTTTTGCTGTCTGTATTCTATTTGTACTTTTTAACTAATATATTGCGCCCACAGCTCCATACAGGTGCCCTCTAAATCTGTTACATCAACTCAATTAAATACACATTACAACTGTCCCAGTATGTCTTTATACGGTGCAGGAATAGCAAAGAAGAGAAAGCACTATTTGAAAACAGGCACCAAAGTATCAATCTTCAAATATACATACAATATGATGGGAACTAATTTAGCTATAACTACTCAAGAGAGAGATCTTGGAGTCATTGTGGATAATTCCCTGAAAACATCCACTCAATGTGCAGCAGCAGTCAAAAAAGCAAACAGCATGTTAGGAATCATTAAAAAAGGGATAGAGAATAAGACAGAGACTTATTGCCTCTATATAAAACCATGGTACATCCACATCTTGAACACTGCGTACAGATGTGGTCGCCTCATCTCAAAAAAGATATACTAGCATTGGAAAAGGTTCCGAAAAGGGCAACAAAAATGATTAGGGGGTTTGAAATAGGTCCCATATGAAGACACATTAAAAATACTGGGACTTTTCAGTTTAGAAAAGAGGAGACTAAGGAGGGATATGATAGAGATCTACAAAATCATGACTGGTGTGGAAAAAGTGAATAAGGAAAAGTTATTTACTTGTTCACATAATGTAAGAAATGAGAGTCACCAAATGAAATTAATAGGCAGCAGGCTTAAAACAAAGAAAAAGAAGTTTTTCTTCCATTTTTTGACTTTTTGAGATTGTAACATAGCAACCTTAATGATGGATCAAGGAAGAATTGTGGCGCCATTCAGCATGCAATTATCTGTTAACTTCTTGCTCTGCGGTCAATCCACTTGTTCTGCAGTCAACTCACCTCCTTTTACCAAAAAAGTTTGTAAGCTTGTTAAACCATCAAGTCCAGCTGAATTCCCTATTTTTAAGGACACAACTAAATACTTCATAAGCAACTCTCAAATAGTTGTTTTTATTAAACTCATTTTTCTTTCAAGCCAAACAAAAATACTAGAGATCAAAGATCTCCATTGCCATAATAAGTTGAAGTTTCAAACTTCAGCCTATTTCATCATAACTGTGTCTTTTAAAGAGTGGGTAAATTTGTTTTTTGTTTTTTTTCTATGGATAAAGGTCTGTTTTTGGAGATATGTAAAAGCCCTTCAAAGGATTTTGCTGAAATGCAGAAAAAGCACTTTGCACTGAAAAGGTACAGTTTTGGAAAATCATAAGCATGAAACAGGAGAAGAGAAAGACCACTGCTTTGAAATTATGGGCAGTATAACATATGCACCTTGATTACTTTTTTCTGCGAGTATACAATTGTCACAATGAAGTTCCTCAAAATAGTTAAGAATGTGCAAATTGGAAAATCAACTAGGAGTCCTGTGGCACCTTAAAGACTAACATTTATTTGGGAATAAACTTGTGTGTGTGAAAACCACTTTTGCAGATGCATGCAAAGTGGAAAATGGAACTCTGACTTGTTTTTTTTCCTTAAACGTAATTGCTCTGTCCTGCTTTGTAGAAATTTCCAGCCTACTTCAGTAATGTCAATATCAACGATGACTCTAATTGTCACCTAGGAAGTGACAAGGCATATGAGATTCAGGGTCATTCACACTGTACTCTCTGCACTTGATTCTTCACTGTCTTGTATCTTGTATAATCCTTTGCTCCTGTCTGTACACAGTGTAAAACACCAAATCAAACTGGTAGCATTTTAGACCCTCTTTGACAAGAAATCAATGTCTTTCCATAGTGCGTGGCAGCAGAGAATCAGACCCCATTCTCCCTAATTCATTACTAAGTTCCCTACTATTATAGCTGTTTTTTATGCAAAATATTCTTATCCTATGCAGTTTCGTCATTTGTAGAATGAGGATAATAATATTTGCCTTTCTCTGGAAGATGCATTATTATTATTACTGATCTTGCACAGTATAAAATGTACTCTACTAAGACAAATAGGTCAGACGATGTTTGTTTCCTATTTACCCTCTCACATATTCTAAATCTGGAAATCTAAAATCAAGGATTATCTACTTATTTTTTTTAAAGCTTTGAATCCATTCCTTTTGCATTGGTAGCACAAAGTCCGCAGTGCTGTATGTGACCTGATTCCCATCATGCTGCCCTATAAGTATTAGCTATGGTCCCACTCCAACAAGATAAAATTGAACTACCGTACTTTCTACTGGTGTAGTGAGTAAACTCTTTGAAAACCAAGGCCTTGTCCATGTTAGAAAATGATCTGTCAGTATATTCTTCTAGTGCATATGCAATTTATACTGGCAAAAGAGCATTTGCAAGTATAGCTTACACTGTTTTCTGGAAGAAAACAAGTATAAAAATGTCTTTAAAAAAGAATCATAATGCTAGACAACAATACCAGCAAAAGTGTTAGTGTAGACCTGGCCTAAGTCTAACACGCAATGGACTGACATCCACAAGTGCACTGATAATAACTCTATAATTGAACACTCTCAAAATCTCTCCAGTGCAGCTGTGTGTACATACAGACTTCCAAAAGGCACTGTAAGTCAAATATACAAAAGAATCACAAACATGTATAGGCCCAAACACAAAATTAAAGACTAGACACACACAGTCTAACCATGGTGATAATAAAGGGAAATCCAAAACGAAAATAATGCCGTTTCAACTACCTTTCAACAAGTGTACTTGACACAGATGGGTAAGTAGAATTGTATAAGGCTGATGTAATTGCTGCAGATATTTTTCACATAACTCCTTAATGGAATACATTCTGCATGCAGCCCAGAATTTGGGCGCATTAGGAGTGTTCCAGGGGAAAGCTTGTATAATGCTGATAGTTTGATTGATTCAAACCTATTATCATCTTTTGTCTATGATGAGCACTAAATCCATTCTCTCACCAAATTATGTTATTCAAATTTGTCATCACTTTTCAAATAATTGAAACTACTTGGGGTTTGATCTAATGTCTCACAATGCAGATGAAAGAGTATCCTGGCAAACTTCGTATGCCTCAAACATCTTATAAGGAATGGTTTGTCACTTATTTGGGTCTACTGGAGAACATAGAGATCAAGAAAAGGTTTGTAAAAACTGTAAAAAAAAAAAAAAAACAAGTTTAGGTCATTTTAGGAACAGTACAGGATTAGTTAGAACAGAAGAGGATTAGTAAAGAAATCATCTAGAAAACCAATTCCCTGTTATAAAACTGTCTGGGTTCAGTTAAAGAACTCTCCCCAGCACACAATAACAAGATTAGTTAGAATACTTCTGTTCAGCTATGAAACACTGATATTAGATAACTGCTTTGCTACTACAGAACTGTAGCCTGGGTTAGTCACAGACTCATGGAAGCAAACTGATAGGACTGGCTACTGATTTTCAGAGTCTTTACTTAAAATGATTGTGTAGGTTTGGCTTTGTTCTTGTGCTCCTGTACAAATGATAACCAGATCAGACGTGTCTGTATCATAACAAGCCATACTAGCTTCAGGCCATTTCACAGACACACAGCTCAGGTGCTCCAGCAGATAAGAGCATCTTTAACCATTTCCTTCTCAGAGATAATTTAGACATTTTACACCTTGCCAGCTGGATTTTTACAATCAAGCACAGAAATGTTGGAAGTAAGCAAACATACAGTGTTACTGCTTCAAATTATGGATGAAATTGTCTGCATGTCTGAAATTAACCTTTGGCATCAACCGCTAATAATTCCGAACGCTAAACACCAATGCATTCCACATTAGTATTTGGGAACGAGTAGCACAACTGCACTAACAATCACCATGAAATTAAGCACAAAAACATTCACACCTCTCTAATGCAGCCCCAACTATTACACCCCTCACCCCAGTTAAGGAGTGGCACTGATGTGATCAGAAGGGAATATCCATCCAGTCTTCCTTGGCTAGAACGACAGGAAGCAGGATTCTGTGCTGCTTAGGTAGCTGGGTAAAGCAGGGAAAAAATGGGGGAATCCTCATGTATCTCAAGAGCGCAGAGGATCTTCGGAGGCAGAGGGAGGGGAAAGGAGGATGGCAGATAAGCTATGAATTAATTTCAAGAAAATGTGATCTCACCGCGAGCAGCCGAGGCACAAACAGGCGATGCCCCATCCCCAGAAGTTCCAGCACACGACATGCATACTCATTTACCAGCTTGCTCCTCTCGTCATGCATGTCCTGTGACTTTTTGACGGGTGGTGGGAGCTTGGCAGCTGGGGTTGTGTACGGTACCCCTTCTTCCATGAGCAATAAGCAGTAAGTATCCAGAATGAGAAGCACCGTCTCTTGGTCACAATTTGAAAAACTGCAGTATTATAAGAGATAGCCTCAGGTCTCCCAAATAGATTCACACTTCCGCCTGCAGCAATGTTAGCTAATGTCTAGAAAGAGCAAAGCATCTTGCTATGAATCAAAGAAGAATATGATCCACCGTGCTGGCTTAGCAGGAATCCAAAGTAGATTAAAAAAAAAACCACCAAAGGACACACGCATCTAAATATATCTGAAAAAGCAGGAAAATGGCAGAGAATGTGAGCAGGAAAGCTCTGATGGAGAAAGCAAAGGACAGCTAGCAGGGCCCAGTGCATCTGTGAATGTGAGTGTGAGCAGACAGGAGCAGCAATAAGAGCAATAAAACCAGGGCAGTTATGAAGCTGCAAAGAGAAAAGGATGAGCTCATTGCAATCCCTGATTCGTGACAATCGCGTGGCTGCTGCTGCCGCCTCTTGCTGTGAATCAGTAATAAGGGGTAGGAAAGGAGGGGGAGGGGAGAGAAGGAGGTAGGTGAATGAGCATGCAGAGTGTGTCTCGGGGGAGAATGCTGTAATAAGAAGCCAATAGTGAGCTGCTGAACCAATAAGCTCCCCCTCCCAGTCTACCTTAGATCAATGTTAGTCAGACAGTTTCTGCTCTTGAATCCTGAACTCACAGATACAGGAATTACATTCTCTTGCCATTTGATGATGCTCAGAAGAAATCAGACTGCCAACTAATACACACACACACATCTTATCCATGTCTGCTTTCAAAACACACAGATTCAAGGCTGCGCACATATATGTGGGCAGGGCAAAACACTCCAGTCCCTTCTGGATTATTGCACGGAACAGCAAGAAATGCCAGCACGCACTGATGGACTACTGATAGAGACAGCACAGCACTAGGATTCTGAGAAGCTGGAATGGCACAGCCTCTGTTTGTGCAGGAGGCCTTACAGTTTCAGGTAGTATGATTTCAGGAGGCATTTCTGAACATGGAGAAAATTTGCACTGATGGAACAGAATTTCTACAAACATATAAAATATGACACAAAAGAACTGCAAATCTGTGGAGAGAAATGCTATGATGTTATATACACACACAGAGGTACCTCTATACCAGGTTCTGCTTCAGCTCATTAGGAGTGTGCTTAAGAAAGCATGAATTTGTGAGCCTGTGTTTTTAAATCATTCAATTAGAAAATGTACTATACAACCGAGCATATCTTTGGAACAATTCACACACTAGACTGAAAACTAAAATAATACCCCGGCCTAAGCAGACAGTGCAATTCTGTATCTATTTTATAGAAAGATGGCAATTTTAGATCTTTTCTAACTCTACAAATAGATCCTTGAAAATTATACAAGGCGCTGTATTTGTGCAAATACAGATGAATGTGCAAAAAGCATTTGTCTCTGGGCTTCCTATATTCAGTACAACCACCTTCAGCAGAGCTACTAGCCAAAACATTATTAAAAAGTGAAATTCCACAACACTGGGCCACCAAGTCAAAATCAGAATCAGAATGCTCTCATATGTGTAGTCTAAGTGTGAAGAAGATTTGACTTATTAAGACAAGTCTGGATAAACTGCAACAGAAATGAGAAATACTAAAGTGAAGTTGATGCAATTCAGGCTAATATTCCTTCTATACAGAACTCCATTCGAACATGAACACATTTTCTTGGACTGACAAATAACTTTATGGGAAAGGTATCAGCAAAATAACATTATCTTCATTTGTCATCTTGGTTCACTGGGACAGATGAAGTGCATGGGAAAATAGCTGGAGCAGCAGCAGCTATGAGCTAACTATGGCTGACTGTCCAACATTCATCGACTCATCCACAGCACTTACAGATTTGCTCTGGTAGTGGATAGCCTATTCAACCCAAGCAATCTTCCCTTGGCAGTTGATGTGAGTACATCATACTACAAGGAAATATTTCACACAGCACATCATTCATGTTTGGACTGGGCTATTTTGAGAACAGAATTTTAGAGGCGTGGAGGCTTGCTCATTTCTGACATAGTTAACGTTAGTGATGCCCAATGAGGCTTGGGATGTACAGGGAGTACTTTGATCTACCCCTTGCATCTGGCGTGTGGAGGCTGGTTGGAAAATAGCTAGTCCATGATTGGTAGATTTTCCTAGCACTCTTAGGCTATGTCTAGAGAGCAGCACTATTTTGGATACCAGAAGTATCCCGAAATAGCTATTCCACGTCTTTAAATGCGCCAGTTATTTCGAAATAGATTTAGAAATAACGGGCATGCTGTTCTGGCATCTGTGTAACCCTCACGAGGGTTAAGGAATGTTTCGGAATAGTGCTTTATTTTGAAATTTGGTGCTGTGTAGACAGAACCAAATTTCAAAATAAGCTATTTTGAAATTAGATTGAAATAAGATACCCCATTTACATAGCTCAAATTGCGTATCCCTATGGGTGCAGTGTAGATGCACCCCTAAAAAGTAATTGTGTATGTCCTTTGCACAAAAAATCTTTATTTGCAACAGGCAATCTGACCACCTGTGATCTTCCATTTGAGTTAAGATTACAGAGAAAACTGTGGTGAAAACTCTGATTTTATAGAATCCTGAGATCTTTGGTCCTTGTAGATCTGACTTCTGACCAGTTACGACATTCACAGTTTACTTAAATACTAATTAAGGACTAATGATGAGACATCCACATTAACAGATTTATTGACTGACTTTCCATGTTCATCATGAGGCAGTCCTGATTTGCTTAAGGCCCAAGCAGGAAAACATATGACTCCTTAGTAACATGGTTCCAATGAGTGCCATGTATCATTGTTTCAGTGCACTAAAGGTCTCGTGTGTCATTACCAAGATTCTTCTTACTTCTACACAATGAGGGAGAGGCCCATTGTGGGGGCTAGCGAGAAGCTATGCCTTAACTGGACTGGGAAAAAACTGAGGGGTTCCACTCAAGAAAACAAAACAACGTATGGGAGAGGAGATTCCAATTTTGGTTTTGCAATTTTTAAATATTTATATGAACATAATGAATGTGGAAGTGTGTCAATCTGTGAATAGATTCATGGATTCCAAGGCCAGAAGGGTCCCCCTGTACACTGCAGGCCATAGGACTTCACTGAAATAATTCCAGTTTGAAGAGGAGCAGATCTTTTAGTAAAACATCCAAACCTGGTTTAAAAATTGCCCATGATGAAGAATCCCCCATTCCTCTTAGTAAGTTGACCCAAGGGTTAATTCCCCTCACTTTTAAAAATTTATGCCTAATTTCCAGTCTGAACAACCCATCTTGACAGACTTTTGTTTGCTAGATTATAAAACCAGGATCATAATCAAAGGTTTCAAAATGACAGATTTACTTGAAAAACGTTTTTATAGGGGCAGCAATGAGAAGATACAGTTTCTCATTATGCCTCCTGGGAAATGATAAAGAACTTACAGAACTATCTAGAAGCAGAGAGGGTGGAGTGGCTGGTGAGAGAGGCCTGGTTAGTCAGTGGAACCAACAGGAGGCAGAACAATTCCATTCCGCATTTGTCAATTTTGGAAAGACCTGCCCTCTGATCCACAGACCTCGAGCTAATTTTAGTAGACTGTCAACTCAGCTATTGTGTTCTTTTATTTTTCTTATAGACAGTTTTTATTTTGGATAAACCTTGTTTCTTTTTATGTATGAAGAACAAATATGCTTGTGAAGTGAATACAAATATGTCTTTTCACTCTAGCAGGCAAAGAAATAATGAGATCCAACTGCTGGGAGCTAAAGCGAGGCAATTTCAGACTGAAAATAAGGTGTGATTTTTTAGCAGTGAGAATAATTAACCACTGCTCAGCTTCCCAAGGGATGCGGTGCATTCCTCATTCCTTGAAATGTTTAAATCAAGAGTGACAGTGTTGCTACAAAGAGGCATGCTCTAACACCAACTCACCTAACAAGTTATGGGTTTGATACAAGGGGTAGAGTCTAGGGCTTGTGATCTGGAAGGTGTGTGGGGGAGAGGGGGGGCTGCAGCCAGGGAAGGAAGCATCTGGGCTACACAGAACCTCTCCCTGCAGTCTCTAGTCTGTATGGGCCTGGGTTTGTCACAAGTTAGCTCCTCCTTCCTTGGCTGCGGCCTCACAATCCTGCGTGCACCTGGGGCATTCCATGGGGAGCAGGAGTGCTGGCATGAGTGGAGTCCATGCCAGGGTGGAATGCAACCTGAAGAATGCAGGGAGAGGTACTGTATAATCCTATGGGAAAACCTCAGCATCTGGGCATCTGCCTGCAGCCTACCCTGGGGCCTAGGCTCTGCATGGTCCAGTACTTCCACGCAGCCCCACAAACCTGCCAGGAACTGGGGCTTTGCACAGCCAAGCTGTGAATACCTGCATGCCTGTTACCAGTATCCAGAGCAGTTAACATTGGAGCCCATTGTACAGTATCAGTTTCAGGCAGAATGGTTCTATTAACAGAAAGTTGTCATCAACTAGGACACTACTAAGCAGAACCTTTTGTAACTGGCACACGAATGAGAACCCGGACTACAGTGCTATTAGCAGGCAGGGAGAATTAACAATGGAAGATATGGCAACAATTATCTTAAGCCCTCCGATTGAGAGTGGACCTGCTATTTGGCTACAATCTGGTGGCCTATTAAACTCCCAGCTGCTGCAGACTTATAGCCCATGTGAGCAGGACATCTTATTTCCATCTCTTGTCAGGAAGTTCCAGCCCTCTCTCTCTGGTACAGACCATAGAACTGCCATTAGACTACTGCAACACGCTCTTTAAAGTGCCACCTCCACAATCCAGGCTGGTGCAACTGAAAGCAAAGCCTGCAAATTGAGCTGTTTGTCTTGCAGTTGGTCAGCACCCAGCACTAGTTCTCTGTATCTCCATAAGCTGTACATGAGCTTCTCAGTGGACTCTAAGGTATTGGTTCTGACCCAGAAATCCCTAAATGGTCTAAGCTTTCCTCTCCAAAAGACTTTTTCTCTGCCCATGTGACAGTCTCCCAGTGGAGCTCAGCCGAGATGCATGACGCAGAGCTCCCTTTAGCTTTTAAGGAGCTGCTGGCAGAGCGTTCTGTGTGGGGGTTCCTGAACTTTGGAATTCACTCCCCAGTATGGATCAAAATAGCCCACATTTGTTGATCTTTACAGTATGGTATAAAGCCATCTCTCAGACATATCGCTGTATCTGAAAATGTGTCAAGGTGCCCCAATGGTACTAGTATATAAATCACAATAAACATACATATGGGAAGGAATCTGTGGCAGAATGAAGTTCAGGAGGTTTTAGATGAGGTTGTGGATTTTGGGAGATTAGGGCTGACAGTTGAGGAGGGACATTTTAGTTCTGTTGCATTCACAGAATCATATAAGTATATTATTGAAAATGATCTCGAGGTCTTCCAGTCTAGTCCCCTGCACTCAAGGCAGGAGTATTATCTAGACTGCTGTTCTTCACTCTAAGTATTTGACGGAGTTCAGAGTTTAAGAATAGGGAGTTCTAAGTCTTACTTACATCTTCCTACAGGCTCACACTCAGATACCACGGACATATATTTTAAAATCTCAAGATTTTTTAGGGCTGATGAGACATATCTTAACATTTGGGGTTGACTGAGTTAGCCAAGAGATACAAAATGCCTCCTTGGCCTCTGCCTTTGCTTCCCTGATGTCCCTGTAGTCCTGCTGTTAGAGTTCCAAGAAATCAATGTCTACTGTAAATAAACCATGAGGGAAACTCAGTCAGACAACTTATCAGTCCAATCCAGTCCTCTCCTCCCCCCAACCTTCCAACGCCCTTCTCTGTACTAGTGATTACTAGGCCACCCATGCCCCAGGCCAAATATATCAACCGGCAAGTGATAGGATATTGCAAAAAAACATGGTAGAGGTTCGACCAGAAATCGTTTAAAACAACAGAAATTAAAAATACATAACTACTATAATTGACTAGCAGATTTCATATCTACTAATGCAGGATTTGCAATAACTTTATTGGTAACAAGCAATTAAGGTCCGTAAGAGCCCTGCCTGCATCCAGTCTGGAGAGATTTCCTCCTAGTGCAGGCTTGGTGCAAGGCAGTTTATGTTGTCCTGAGAGGTCTTCACAACAAACCCTGGCACAGAAGGAGTGGCTGACAATGAAGGCAAAGGGTAGTATGGCCATTCTGGCTTGCTCTGCTGTAGGGATATAAAATCCTGTTTAATCCGTTAACTGGATCCTGAGTGGGTGAGGTTACAAAGGGGAGAGGGCAGCCAAACTCCTGGCCCCACCGGCTTCATGGCGCTGTTGATTGCCAAACCCTGCAGGGCTGCCAGCTCCAGGTTGCTAGCCCTGCAGAGCTCCCAGCTGCTGGCCTCACAGGGCTGCTGGCTCCTAGCTGCCAGCCCTGAGGGACTGCTGGCCGTGACTGTGGGTTTGACAGGGCTGCTAGTCCTGGCCTATGGTGCAGTGGGCCCAGCTGGCTCTTGCTCTCAGGTGCTGGTTAACCAGTTACCGGTAAGCATCACCCAATAAGGTTACCCATTCACATCCCTACTCTGCAGTGCTATGTTGAAGTTGGTTGCTCTCAAGGGATGCTGTCCCAAATGCAGTAACTCAAGTGTACTACCTTGAGCTTACCATTGTAGTGAAGACAAGCCTGGAGAGGCAGAAAACAAAATCTTACCCTTGATTTTTAAAATCCTGGTCCTGCCCAGGAGATGAGAGATGACCAACATTTGGGATTGGGTAGGTATAAGTGTCCACTTAGGATCTGATATGGTGGCATGAGGGCAGAACAAAAAAGGCTCCCTACACTACTGGCAGGAAGTTCACTATGGAGCAAATCTCCCCTAATGCACAGGGCCAGTGTAAGCCTTATGCATCACTTGTCTCCCACATAAACTTTGCCTTTAAGAGGTACATCGGTTGGGATGGCCCTATGAGGAGTGGTAACTTTCAGTGCCCGAGAGCAAGCTACCCCTAACAGGTTGATCTGATGAGTGATGGTAGCAAAGGACAGAAAAGGGAAAGAGGAGATAAGGTAGAATAATTATATCAAATAAGCCACCCTTTTCATTCTAGTTTTCATTTATTTTTGGAAATGGGGAATCTCTGTGTCTGCCCAACCCCACCAGTTAGCTGTATGAAGTACTCCCTATCACTAACTTTTAAGATGTTCTAGATAACAAAATATATTAAAAAGATTTCCAACCCCGGTACATTTGAACAGTCTTTTTATGGACCAAAGGATGGGCCTTGATCTGTTAGCAACCATCCAATATGTTCTTAGCAGTTGCCTAGATCATTGCACTTGTCCAATAGCTTGGGTCTGGAGAATTTTTATGAATAGTGGATAAAATGTTGGTCTTGTCCACAGCCTGAAAGTAGCTCATTCCCATAATGAAAATGTGCATGTCCAAGAATTCATGTTTCCTTACACTTTAAGTTATTGCACACTGTGCACACATTGTGCTGTAATTTACATTTTTGCTTCAGTAGGATTATGTATTTTTATACTTGCCTCATTTTGCTAGCCCTCAAAACGGAATTGAAAAGTGTGCATTTAATTGTCCAGGTAATAAAATGAGAGCGGGAAGATTAAAGTAAGGAAACAATACATAATATGTAGAACCTACAAATCTGATTTAAAAAACGGACTTTCCTGAGTCGCTCTGTGTTATGCCGATGTTTGCTAAACCATAAACAAGAGAGCACTTGCTTAGATGTCAAATTATGGGATATAGCTACATAAGTTTGAAAGCAATTAATCAAAAATGTAAATTCCATTGTGAACCTTGCTTTACGCTTGCAGCTTACTCAATTAAGAGCTTCTGAATGGGAATGAACAGGCTTGCCATGGCTAAAACTGCATTCTATAGTTGTCTAAAATGGGATGTCAATGACACCTTTAATGGAAGAGGTTTCCTAAGAGATGCAATGTTTTAATGTTTAATTTGCAATCCACAACAAGGAAGCTGGCTGTAGGGAGATAAAAGGCACTTGAATGTGTGCCATATACTGGAATGGGAAAGCATTTTCCTTTTACGATTCTAAACCTATAATCTTAATGAGCATCCTTTTTATGAAAATGTCAAGATAGTAAATTGCTTGTGAAAGTGCTCTAAAGTAACTGCCCTTCATTAACAGTGTATCAGCCATTTAAACATGAATATTCATTTTATGTTGCTGTGCCTTAGTCTGTCTCCCACTTGAGAAATGGGAGGAGAAAGCAAAGAAATTGTTTACATTGATGAGCTCAACTTATTAACAATGCTTCCGCTACAGGTACAAAATTAAGTACCTAACCAATAAGCAATTGTATAATACTGCCACCAACAGGACAGAAATATAATTGAGACTACTCTGTGGATGCTATACATCCAGGTGGCCAAGCCACAAGTGCCAGACTTCGTTGGGGGGAGGTCTGGGCTCCTGCCCTGCATCAGGACTTTTGACCAGCGGGGTAGGGGCTCTCAGGGCTTCAGCCACCACAAAGCACACCTTCCATTACAACAAAGACGAGTTTGTTAAAAAATACCTTGTAGGTGTTGTTTCCATCTTGTCTCCAGAAAGCGACAATCAGAAAAGAATGGTTTCAGACTTTAAACACTCACGCCACACAATTGAACACAGAATATCTGACATAAATGATGCACTTGAATCACATTTATATTCAGATCTTCAGAAATGCGAGTACCTCAATATTGCACTGGACGAGTCTTGTGATGTACAGGACAAATCTTAATTGGCAATATTTGTATGGATGGTGTCGGAGGATTGTGTAATCAACGAAGAACTCCTGGATATTGTACCGTTAAAAGAAAGAACCTGTGGCACTGATGTGAAAGAAACATTGATGGAAGTGTTTGCAAAAACAAATCTGCCTTTACCGCAACTTGCAGCAACAGCAATGGATGGGGCACCGTCTATGATCGGATCTATGAATGGACTTGTGGGGCTATGCAGAGCTGACTACAGGTTCCCTGAGTTCTGGACGTTTCACTGCATCATCCATTAGGAGCAACTGGTGTCTCAAAACCTGAATTTAGACCACGTAATGAAACCCGTGCTAGAAATTGTCAATTATATTCGCACACATGCTCTTAACCACAGACAATTCAAGAATCTCATTGCTGAGCTCGACCAAGGTCTTCCAGGAGACCTGTCACTGCACTGTACTGTAAGGTGTCTTTCAAAAGACAAAGTGCTGTTTCATTTTGTGAACTTTTGGATGCTGTGACACTGTTCATGGAAGAGAAGCATAAGGAATATCCTGAGCTCTCAGATCCGCATTGGGTTTAGATTTGGCATTTCTGGTGGACATGCTGTGTCATCTGGACAGACTCAACCTGGACCTACAAGGGAAATTAAAGATGCTGCCTGACCTGATGCAAAGTGTATTTGCATTTGTCAACAAACTAAAGCTGTTCAAGGCTCAACTTCAAAGGTGGGAACTAACACATTTTCCTTCATTGTTAAATACGGATCAACAAGCAGCTGAAGCCTTGAAAAAAAACACAGCACGGTATGCAACATTGATCGAAAAACTTCAAGATAGTTTCTTGGAAAGATTCTATGATCTACAATTGAAAAGGCCACAGATTATATTCCTGGTCGACCTTTTCACTGCGAGGCTGACTGTTTGAAAGCTCCGTTAATCACAGACGAAGCAGCTTCTCAGATTGAGATGACTGAACTGTCAGAGGACGATAGATTGAAGTCTTTTCTAAAGGAAAACACACTTGAGTTCTGGAAAACTGTACCAATGAAAAAATACCCCAATACTAAACGGGCTGCGCTCAGACTATTGTCAATATTTGGGTCAACATACCTTTCTGAGTCAGTTTTTTCTACATTGAAAAGTGATATCGAAGCATCTATCTATTCTAACTGACACACACGTGAGGGAATTACATCGAGTGGCCTCAACCAAATATAGGCCCAATCTGAAGAGGATTGTTGAAAGCAAGGATTGCCAAAAGTCTGAGTCAAAAACTGTAATATGCAAGGCAAGAAATAACATTGTGGTTTATCTTTCCTCGCTGATCAAACTGTTAAGAACCCATCTACTGAAAGGGCCGGCCTTAGGCCGATTCGACCGATTCGGTAGAATCAGGCCCCGCGCCCCTGCACCTGGTCCCTTCTAGATCTTCTCTTTTCAAAGGTAAACAAGCCTACTTTCTTCAGCCTTGACTCATATCTCATGTTTTCTAGACCTTTCATCATTTGTGTTGATCTTCTCTGGACTTTCTCCAGTTTCTCCACGTTTCCTGAAATGTGGTGCCCAGAACTGGACATGATACTCCAGCTGGGGCCTAATGTAGATGGCTCATTCCCTGCCTCGGGGACGTGAGACTGGGTGGGTTAATTTCCAATCCTCCTGTTTATTCTTTTCCTAAGCCAGGAGGGCACAGTAGTTCTGATGGGGGCTCTACAGGAAGGCAGCCCGCACTGCCCCCTTCCTGAAACCTTGTTCAGGTGTTAAACAGCTGTCCAGCCCACCCTAGGGATGAATGCATTTCAGCGTGCCTGAAGCAACACTGCACCAGCAATGGACAGGAGAATGGCTCCTAGGCATGGCTTGCTCATGACTGCTTCAGTCCCGTTGATGGGCCTCAGCCTCTTTCCTTCCACTCCCCCGCTTTGCAATGGGGCTGTAGACTCTGGGAGAGAGGGGTGTAGGCAGGTAGAGGTATCTCCCTGCAGCAGATGTAGACCCATCTCTGTATTAATCATTCTCTCATTGAAGTTTTTAGCTTTGTAGTGAGTCTTTTTACATGGAAACTTTGTATTACATCTTGGTAGAATAGTCCCTAGGACAAGTGAGGCACAGACTGTCCCTGTGGGGTGAATGAGGTGGGAATGTATAAGGCGGAAGGTGAGCACCTCTGGGCAGTTGTTAGGGTTGGAGAGGGGATGGAAGCCAGATCCAAGATCAATGAGCCCTGGGGAAGTGGGCTCATTCAAAGGAGACTGGACTTGTGGATGCCTTGGGGATCTGCAGCAAGAGCCTGCTTTGGGAAGCTCCCTCTTTCGAGGTGAATGTGGCAGCATTGAGACACTACCCAGAAGCAGGCGCCACAGACACTAACTGCAGATTCATGGAATGGCTCTCTCAGATCTTCACATGCATAAGATGATAGATCTGCAGGAGAGGCGGCAGTGACGTAGTGAGGGGGCCGGAGGGGTCAGTTGCCCCTGGGAGAAAAATAATATAAAATTTAGTTTAAAATAGATGTCACACGTTTTTAAAAGGAATACCATATCTCCTGCCTTTTGTCTATTTTTGTCTCTTTAGGCCCCCAGTTAAAATTTTCAAAAGCACTTGAGTGACAATTCATTTCTGAAAATTGGACTTGGAAATCTAAGCTCAGATTTTCAAAGGTAATTAAGCTCCTAAAGAGACAGTTGCTAACTCGGATGTTCAAAGATCTGTACACACCTTTGGAAATCTGATCATAAGTGTCCTAGTCAGTTCTGAACGTGAGATGTAGGAGCCCAGTCCTAATTCCTTCAGGCTTTTTTTTTTTTTAATTTGAACATTTATCTACACTAATTCCCCTCCTTTCTCTTTCACTATCCAATAAATGCATGGATCAAAATTATAGGTGCTTTGTGAATATGCTGACTTGAGAGTGGAAAGATTTCATATTGTCATGTATGATTCCTGGTAACCCATCTCAAATATGAAAAACTAGGTAGATACCTGTTCATATCAGGAGCTGCTGAATTCAGTTTACTGTTTGCAGTATCTCATTAGGATGTTTAGTGGAGAAGATATTGTGGGTTTCTTTAATTTATACTGTGGGCAAAGCATGGGTTCACAAGAATTCCTCCATTGTTTTACCATGAGCCTCAAAACATTTGGTGTTTTTCTAAAGGCCTGGAGTCAGTTGATTATGTAGGAATCTCAGCTTTCATTTAAAAAAAGTTCTCTATACTTCTGGGCCTTACAGCTAAGGAGGAAAGCTTTAAAACATGAACCCTACATACTCAAGAAACAAAAGGCCAATAAAAATCCAACATGTTTTATTTAAAAAAAAATCTTATGATTTGTAGACCATTCTCATAATTTTATGTAGGCTTTCCTTGTGATTTTTGGGTTGGCAATACTGCTCTTTGATTGGTGAATTTAGAAAGGTTTCTCCCTTCAGTAGATTAGGTATGTCTATATAAATAAGTAATAGAGATGTAGCCGTGTTAGGCTAGTCTAGCTGAAACAAAAAACAGGACTATGTAGCACTTTAAAAACTAACGAGATGGTTTATTAGGTGATGAGCTTTTGTGGGCCAGACGCACTTCCTCAGATCAAATTGTGGAAGAAAATTGGCATGACCATATATACCAAAGGGATACGATTAAAAAAAGTGAACACATATAAAAAGGACAAATCAAATTTCAGAACAGAGGGGGGATGGTAAATGTCTGTGAGCTAATGAAATTTGTTCTGAAATTTGATTTGTCCTTTTTATATGTGTTGACGGCTACATCTCTATTACTTATTTATATAGACATACCTACTTTGCCACAGAGACCAGTAGACACACTTGCTGTGTCAAGGTGATCAATTTTGGCTCTTTTGGGTTGAAATTCACTTAAGACTTGGAGCTGGGAGAATGAAATGTTGTAATCCATATTGTATGATTAAAAGGAAAAAAGACCAGAACTTAATATGACCTGGCTTAGGGTCTACCATAACTTGAACACTACGCAGAGGATAGCGAGTCACATCTAACTGAAAGTCACAAAAGATGGAAACAGGTTTTATTTCTGGTGGTGTAGAGTCTATTTGGGAGTCCTCAATTGTATCTGACACTTTACATCCAGTGTTTAAAGGCAGAGCTGACACGAATCAATTGAGAGTCCTTGTCTTGTCTTAGTGATCGCTTGAGCAAAAATTATTGATAAAATCTTGTGTAGACTGACCTTGGACTCAATATGCAGGCAATGTGTTGAAGGGCAGTGCAAAGGAGGCAGTGGTGGTGAGGTATCTCATTACCTAGTGAAATCATTGGTGCTGAAATCACTAAGGACTGGAATTTGACCACAGAACTGACACTTTCTTAACAAAGACTCCATTTTTGCTATTTAAAAAGTAAAACAATATAACAGAAAACTGCAACGCTCTCTGGTAACTTTTTTAAAATCAAACTTTAAATTTTATTGAAAAGATTAGATAGTTTGCAATTGAAAATATTTGACCTACACTTAAGGCAACTGATTTAATTTTGTGTAAAATTTTGCATAATAAAGGATGGCTTTTAAAAAAAAATGTTCAACTATATTGATACACATTTTGATCAGATCTACTTCTGATGTGATATTTGCGTGTGGTTGTGGTTTGCAGTGAAGGTTGTTTTTTTTTTTCGCTCAAAAAAAAATCCTGGGTGGGGGGGTCCCGCCAAAACTGTTCGAATTGGGCCCCGCACTTCCTAAAGCCAGCCCTGTCTACTGATATTCTTTTAAGACTGGCTGCGCCTGTGCTTACATTAAATTGCTTCACTTTTAATTCAAACTTCTACTCTCAAGTAAGAGGTGTTAGTACAGGGACTATAATGGGACCTTCTTATGCCTGTCTATTTGTGGGATTTGTAGAGAAGATGTTTTTTCAACAGTTTTCTGGCAACAAACCCAATCTCCTCCTGAGGTATATTGACAACATTTTCAGAGTTGCAACTTGCTCTCATTAAGATATCAACAAATGTATTTTGTCATTCCCTCAGTTCCACCCAGTCTTGGAACTTTGGAACCCTTTGGAATGAATGTTATGTTTTAAGCACCTTCTGGAACAAAAATTTGAAATAATAACTTATCAACACAGCACTCTGTTAACACAGCTAAGGAAGGGCTCTTGTCCGAAATGTCCTGTAACATTATTTTTATCACTATATTTTGTGTACTATACCTATCTAGATAGATAGATAAAAATAAATATATAATACGTGGCTCTATGCACTCTATCCATAGCTGTTTTGGCTCTTAGTTTCTAACTTGTTGGCCACCCCTGCTTTAAACTAACTGAACAACTAACAAACAGTGATACCAAGAAAGTGCTTACACATCAAAAGCATGAGGAATTTCCAGCAACCATCTCTAGGTGTAAGAAGGAACAGAGAGGGTGGGGTGGGATGGGAGTCGGCAGTGTCCTATATACTGCACCAGGAAGGGGCCATGCCAGGGGGTTCCACAGATGACCCAACAGGTACTGCTGAGAAGAAAATTCTCCGCTTGTTCACACAGCAAAGAGGAGGACTGTTTATTCCTTCAACATTCTGTTTCCTGTTCCGGATCAAACTAATATTCCATCAGCTCTGGGGGTCTATGGCACTGGCCAGCGGCTGTTGTTCAGAAAAAGGCAACCGAAACCCGATTGTTTCTAATCATCCGTGCCTTGCTTTGAATGTGTGTGGGGGACGGAAGCAGATTCATCTCTGATCCCCGTGACTATCATGTGTTCCCTGAAGCTTCTAAGTGGGTTATTGGTCTGAGGAGCTTCACTGCTACTTTAAACTCTAGCAACAGCTCAGTTTTCATCTAGGCACCTGGTAGAGTAATGACATTTACTAAGCTACCAAACAGTTCAGGAGCAGAGTTATAATTCGGTTGGTAATTTACAGGAGGTCTGCCCTGAATGTTCCTCATGGATGCAGGAAGAAATGACATTTACTGGGTAAAGACTCTTTAATAGCCTGTTGATTAATGATTCCTAAAATTAGAAATCACCCCCAAAGATCACAGAGGAGAAAACATCCTAAAGTTGCCATTAATTTAGGCCCAGGGTGAGGTCTACCTAGGCCAAGACCCCAGAGCTGTTGAGTGAGAAGCAGCGTCCAGCTCCAGCTGTGGTAAGGAACCAGTTCCTCGGGGACAGGTCTACACTAAATGGGAAGGTCGAATTAAAATACAGATACATTAATTACATAGCTAGTGTCAATGCACCTTGATTCAAGTTTTCCCGCTGTCCACAAAGTGGGAGACCGTTGGGAGTGCCGCACAGAAGTGCTGGCTGCCGATGGGGGAGCCTTCTGTGTTCGATTTAGCAGGTCTTATGCTTGTTAAGTGCTTATATTAAAGTGATTCCAGAATACCTTCTTAAAAGTTTTCCTTTCTAATTTTCTGGAGTAGCCAAATAAAGAACTGACTCAGTTGTCAAGGAAGATAATCAAGTAATTAGAATGAGTGTTTTATGTTGCACATAATTAGCGCTAATTATTTAAAACAAGAAGTCTCCTTAATCATAACATGGCCTTTCTAAAGATCGATGTTTATGGGTTCAATCCTTTTCCCAACATGGCACAATGGCCCTTGCATACACTTGAGAAATTCTCTAGAAACTTACTAGCGTTGCTAATATCAGCTCAGCTGCACAAGTGATAGCGATGGTGGAAGTACTTCTGCTGGAGACGTGTGACAGCCGATGTTTTAAAAACCATGTCACGTAATCCTAATCAAGATGGTGATAAAACACTGCCAGAAGTCTACCCACGAATCTGAGATAGAAATATCATGGAGGCATGCAACTGAAACAGCTTTGGATGTAGCAGAGTATGTTCCAATACTCCAAATAGTGGAATGACTGCCAGGTTGAAGCACATGTGTACATGTAATCCAATTAGTTTAGAGAGACACCATCATGAGATAAATGGGCCCCTAGCTTTAGCTCCACAAACTATGAGTAGTCTAAGAGTTTAATTAATTGGCTTTGTCTTATCTAGAAAATAAGTAAGAGCTCTCAGTGTATAATCTAATCTCTCTCAGAGTCAAATGAGATGTAGGGAAGAAGACAGGTAAAGTAATAAGCTGATTAAAATGGAAATAAAAGGCTATTTTAGTAAAACAAATTTTGGGTAAGGATATAGGGATCGGCTATCAGGATTTGGAACTCATTAATTCTGGGAAATCCATACAGGAATCCTATTCTATTTCAGCACAAGTAACTGTCTATGAAATGATCTCCTAAACATCTGTGGAACAGTCAGAACTGAAACCTCCTGACAGGCCAGTAGCCAACTTGCAAGACTGAGCAACTTACATATGAAGCATACAGTTTCAATCCTGAGAGAATGCAATAAGGAAACTAAGAAGTGAGGGTATGTCTACACTGCAAAGTTAATTCGAACTAACGGACATTAGTTCGAATTAACTTTGATAGGCGCTACACTAGCGCTCCGCTAGCTCGAACTTAATTCGAACTAGCGGAGTGCTCAGTTCGAACTAGGTAAACCTCATTCCACGAGGACTAAGCCTAGTTCGAACTTACTAGTTCGAATTAAAGGCTGTGTAGCCCCTTAATTCGAACTACTGGGAGGCTAGCCCTCCCCAGCTTTCCCTGGTGGCCACTCTGGGCACCACCAGGGAAACTCGTATGCTCCCCTCCTGGCCCCGGAGCCCTTAAAGGGGCACGGGCTGGCTACGGTGCCCGTGCCAGGTGCAAGCCTGCCAGCACCCAGCCAGCAGACCCTGCACCTGGCACGGCTCAAGCCAGCCACCCGATGCCCCCCAGCCCTCCGCCTCTTCCCGGGACCATGCTGGCGGCTCTCGGGAGCCTGCCCAGGACCGCAAGAGGTGGGCACCCACCTGGTCTAGTGCAGACATCATGGACCTCGTCCACGACCTCCGCACTAGGCACAGGAAAGTGGCCGTCTAGGGCAGGATAGCTGCCAGCCTGGCCACCCAGGAGCAGGTTTGCATGAAAATCAAGGTGGTCCACTGAGACCCCCAACCCTGAGCCCTGAACTTAGAATGGCCGTACTGGGTCAAACCAAAGGTCCATCTACTCCAGTAGCCTGTCTGCCGACAGCAGCCAACACTAGGAACCCTGGAGGGGATGGACCAAAGACAGTGACCAAGCCATTTGTCTCGTGCCATCCCTCTCCAGCCTTCCACAAACTTTGGGCAGGGACACCATTCCTACCCCCTGGCTAATAGCACTCCATGGACCCAACCTCCATGAATTGATCTAACTTCTCTTTAAACTCTGTTATAGTTCTAGCCTTCACAGCCTCCTGCAGCAAGGAGTTCCACAGGTTGACTATTTGCTTTGTGAAGAATAACTTTCTGTTACTAGTTTGAAGCCTGCTACCCATTCCTTTCCTTTGGTGTCCTCTAGTCCTTCTATTATGGGAACTAATGAAGAACTTTTCTTTATGCACCCTCTCCACACCACTCATACTTTTAGAGACCTCTATCATATCCCCCCTCCGTCTCCTCTTCTCTAAGCTGAAAAGTCCCAGTCTCTTTAGCCTCTCTTCATATGGGACCTGTTCCAAACCCCTGATCATTGTAGTTGCCCTCCCCTCTCCCAGCCTCTCTCTTCCCCTCTCCCACCTCCTCTTCCCAGTCTCCCCCAGTTTTGTTCAATAAAGAGAGATTCTATTTTTGACCACACGTGTCCTTTATTTTGTACATCAGGAAGGGGGGCTAGGGAGGGGTAAGTGGAAGGAGGTGAGGGAGGAATTGGGTACGAGCCCCCGATGGGGAGGACTGGGCTGGCTCTGTGGGCTGCTCGGGGTGGAAGTTCTCCTGCAGCCCCCCGATTGTCCCCTCCCCCCAGATGGCAGCCTGCGGCAAGTGCAGCCGGGCTGATGGCCGAGTGCTGTGATGTTCCGAGTGTGGGCTCTCAGGGCACTCCAAGCCAGGACTGCTTTGCAAGCGGGGCACCCCTGAGAACTGTCTGTCCGGGGTGGGGGTCGGGTCCCTTTAAGCACAGCCCTCGGCTAGCCTGAGACAGCAGCTCCACACTCTAAGTCCTACTCTGATGCCCTGGCGGCACTGCTTCCGGCCATCCTTAACCTCTGTTCAGGGTCCACTCAATGTGGACATGCTAGTTCGAATTAGCAAAATGCTAATTCGAACTAGTTTTTAGGTCTAGATGCGCTAATTCGAATTAGCTTAGTTCGAATTAACTAATTCGAACTAAGTTAGTTCAAATTAGCGCTGTAGTGTAGACATACCCTGAGACTTCAAGGTCCAACTCTAGATCCATGAGATCCAAGAACCAGAGCTGTTCAGTCCAGTTTTGGGCTATCAATAACACTTTGTCCCACTTGCTCTTCCTGGTGACACTGGGAATTATGAGGTATTTGGGGAAAACATGTAAGAACTGTTGACTTCAAAACAAATCTACTGGAATCCTTGGATCATTGTGCTTGACTTTCATGTTTGAAGTCTCACATATCTTCCTTGTTGACGGTCCCCCTTAGAAAACCCAAAGAAGTGGATTAGGAACTCTCTCAGCCCTTCATTGCTATAATGGGATGCTGAATCTTTGAAAAAGGAAACGTTCCTATTACTTGTTCATTAGGCATAGTCAGTGTTAAACAAGCAGTAACAAAATCAAAACAAAAAAGTATTCAACACTCTTGATAAAAATCACTTTTCCTCTTGGAGGGCTTGTCTTTACTGGGAAGCTGATTCATGTTATAGTTCAAGAAACCCTATTAATCTGACTCCCATTCACACTCAAAAACTCCTGTCTAATGTACTACCATACTAGTAACTCAAGTTAGCTGGCATGACCAAAGACAGAGGCAAAACCCTAGTGGCCCTGTCTTGTAGAGGCAAGCTAGCAGCCTACTCAGTTGCTGCTAGTGCTCCAACTCTCTCCCACAATCCTTCTTGACCAAATGAAACTCAGTTTTCACAGCGTGCATGCCACACATGCATCATCTCTATCCAGGGGCTACTAAGGCACTGGAAAACTCTACTTTTTTTGGCAGTCAGCTTAGCAGTTAGCTGACAGAAGCACTCTATCTAATTCCTACATAAAAGAAAGAAAATTAAATCAATATTAGACCCGCTCAGCTCTAACTAGCATAATCTGACTTCTAGTGGCAAGACACTTAAGGGACACTGGTTAGCCTTAAAATTGTAATATATATTCTTACTTTGTTACTAAATTTGTGGAGAGAGACCCACCCCGTCAGGAATCCTTAGCTCTAACTCAGCTGTGGAAGGGGTGTGGGGTTTACTGGGTTACAGCAGCAGGTAGTACACTTCAGCTCTATATAAAAGTATCAGAATGGCCATGCTGGGTCAGACCAATGGTCCATCAAGCCCTGTATTCTGTCTTCCAACAGTGGCCAGTGCCAGGTGTTTCAGAAGGACAAAGCAGAAAAAGCAATCATCATGATCCATTGTCTGTCACTATTTTGTTTGTTGTAAATTTGCTGCCCAGAAATGTAATTGGGTCAGCGTCTTGTGTAATGTTAGTGAAGGAATGGATAACATTTCCTTATTCTATTTTTCCACACCATTCATGATTTTCTAGACCTGTAACATATCCCCTCACCCGTTAGTCATTTCTTTTCTAAGATGAAAAGCCCAAGTCTTGTTAATCACTCCTCATATGGAAGCTGTTCTTTACCCCTAATCATTTCTCTTGCGCTTTCTGTACCTTTTCCAAATACAATAATCTTTTTTAGATGGGGTGACCAGATCTGCATACAGCATTCAAGATGTGGGCATACAATGACTTTATATAGAGGCAATATGGTATTTTGTCTTACTATCTATTGATTTCCTAACGACTGCCAATATTCTGTTAGCTTTTTAGTTTTTAGACTGCCACTGCACATTGAACAGATGTTTTCAGGGAACTATCCACAAGGATTCTAAGATCTCTTTCTTGACTAGTAACAGCTATTTTAGACCCTGTCATTTTTGTATCTATAGCTAGGATTATATTTTTCCATGTGCATTACTCGGCATTTATCAACACCAAATTCCATCTGCCCTTCTGTTGCCCAATCACCTGGTTTTGTGAGATCCCTCTATAACTCTTTGCAGTCAGCTTTGGATTAGTCACTGTTTACCCCCTTTTTCAAGAACATTTATAGGTTTAACAGCAGTGGTCCAAATGCAAATCCCAGCAGCACAATACTTATTCCTATTCTTTTTTACCCATATTTTTTAGTTGGAGTACCTGGCAATGTTTTCATGATGATCTAATGATCCTTCAATTACTTGAATGCCCAGCCTTTGTTATTCTTAATCACCTGCCTCCCTCTTTTTATAACAAACTCCCTCCCCAAAGGCAAAGCTGCAAGCAACTCAAACTCTGTTGCAGTTAAGGGCATGGGCTTTAGGCAGACCTCAAGTATGAAATCCAGGGGTTCAAACTTTGGCTGGGTGTTACTATTCCCTAGTCTTCATAAATGATGCCCTTGTTAATACAAACAACAAAGCTCACATTTTTAAGGACCACTCTCCCCCAACCTGACCCTTTACAATATATTTGTTTTCCTCCATGTTAACTCTGAGAGACCAACCACTATTGCCTTTCAAGGTGGTGTTATCAGATGATTTGACATCTTCAATTAAGCAAACCTGTGATACAGTGAATATTTAACAAAAGGGTTAAAATTAATTTCTTACCTTTAGGAGTGCCAAGGCTACGTGGAAGATTATGTTCAGACCCTGAAAAGGGGAAGAAGAAAAAAAATGAGCTGAAGCAGTCCCACTGTACCAGGCTTTAATTTTCCCTTAGTTCCCACATTTATTACCAGGGAGATTTGCAGGGTTTTTGTCCAAATCTTCAGATTCTCCCAATTCCCTCCCACTTCGCACCCCACTCTTAAGGCTCCATGATGCAGCTTCCAAACTTTTAGCAGATAGGTACCGAGACTCTTTGAAGTCCAGCAATTTTGCTTTCTGACTGGTCAGACAGGAGGTTTTGGGCAGCCCTCTGTTCTTTGGCTGAGTATCAGTCAAACCTGGTCTCTCATGGAGCAGTACAAAATACTAACAGCAGCAGACCATTGGGACAGTCTGTTTCTTCAAAGCCAACAGAACCAAATATTCTAGTGAATATAATTTTTGCCAGTCCAAAGACAGCAGCTTGTATCCAAAATCTTCTGTATTAAGCACCCACAAAAATCCCAAGTGGTAAACACACACATTTTCTTATATCAACTCAAATGCAGACATCAGGCAGCTATACATTATCAATTTTGGCTCAATGTAACCCTGGAGCTTTGCTCACAAGACTTAATCTTTAATTAAAGACTAATCTTTAGCTCATGGAGACTCCAGGACAATCCTGGAAGGTTGGCACTACTGTGCTTGCCATTTTCACTAGACTGCAAACATATAGCTCAATAGACACAAATACAGATAGTGAAGGAAATAATGATAAACTAGTGATGCTCCACTGATTTCAGATCCCGAGAGAAGACAGTGATGCAACTGTTAGGCTCGCTGGAGCTAAATTAAAGGTACCAGTATTCCCACCTGTCCTTTCTAACAGAACCTTAAACAGGCCAACTCTGCCTTCATCTGGTGCTGTTCTAGGACAAGGATAAAGATTTTGAGCCTTTTTCTTACTACAGTCATAAAAGCTGTAATGCTTAACCAGTACAGTTAAAGCTCTACAACCACTCTCGTGAGGCTGCAGCTATGGCGGTACAAAAGTTCTTATACCAGTAAAGCATGGCAAGGCACCTTTATACCTGTATAACTGCATCCACATGAAGGCTTGTCCCAGTATAACGATAGCTGTAAAAATATGACACTCCTCACCGATACAGTTATTTCAGTACAACTTGCAAGTGTAGACTAGGGCAAAGAGTAGAGTACAGCTATATTATGCAGGATCAAATATTCCTTCTGTCAACAGAACAGGTTCTGCTATCTGTGACTACTTTGCCAAATGTAGTTCCATTTAACTTCATTCAGGGCTTTGAGATAGGGCTTTGAGTCCGGTAGATACTGTATTCTATAAACTCCACATTTACTGTATTATTTTGACTTTCCTTTGTATTTATCACTATTAGTTTACTTTTTTTTAAAACCCAATATAGTGCCTCACTCAGATTTAACATATGAAAGAGTTCCAACAGACTTGCCAAGAATAAGGCTGCCCTTATAATACACATTGTTACGGGATTATCACAGGATTTCCTTAATATCTCCCATTGTGCAATAACAAGATTTCAGTTGGTTCCTTGCTAATCGCACATTGTAATTTATTTTAACAATATCATAATAGAGTTTCTGAGGTAATCTCACATATTTGTATTAATTAAGGATAAGTGAATTGGTTTTGCAAGACTAAAAGCCCTTTTGCCCATCCCTTGAACTAAATATTTTTTCAGCTTCAAAAATGCTGGTGTGAATTCCCCTCCATCACATTTCACCTCCAACAATTTGCCGTCAAACTCTATCCAGCTGTTTAAAGCTTCCCTGTTAGAGATACAGCCGCTCCCCGACTTACGTCCACCTCCACTTACGACCATCCACACTTATGACCAAAGTGGTCGTAAATGCGGATCCGAGTTACGAACTGCAATCCGCGCTTACAAACAGCGCAGTCGCCATGTAACTCTATGGGATCCGAGTTACGAACAGTTCGAGTTATGGACCAAGTGTTGGTCTGTAACTCGTTCGTAACTCGGAGAGCAGCTGTATATCAAATTGCCTACCACTCTTGGGAAACCAACTCACATGCTGCTAGGGGTTTCCAGGCATGCTGTGTCATTTATGGGTGAGGATTCTGTTAGGAAAATCCAGACAGAGCAAATTTAAGAGCGACAGCATGCAATCCCCTAAGCTAAATAGCATAGGGAGGGCTACGGAGCCAGCGGTTCTGCTCTTTAGAAAAATGGTGCTGGTTGGAGGAGGTAGAAGGAGCCTCCTCCTGGAGAAATTGGTGGATTCTATGATAAAAAGTCCTCCAAGCCTCTCCCTAAATGAGATGCTCTATATCTTTGATATAAATGTAAAAATGTGGAGTTTGTCATGTCTTGAACAAACCAGACTTCATCAAAAGCTGCAGAACCTTTTAGAAAGTTTTCTTAGAATGTAAACTCTGTGAGACAGAGGTCTGTCATGCTGAGCATAATGGGGTCACGGTGCACACTGGGGCTCCTTGCTGCTGCCACAATAAAATGTATACAAATACAATAGCTGACAAGTTGTTTGGTAACTCTACATTTAATCCCTATGCTATGGCAACAGATCTCATGCCCTTCACCAGAGGTCAGAATTGGAGCAGCATTGAAACCAGAGGAGCATTTAGTTGAACAATCCTTCTCCATGGGTGATACCAGCAGTTGCAGTATATACCAAAAGCAATTTTATTTGTACTCAAAAAGTGATGGATTGTCAACCATATTAACTGAAATTCATACAACAGGTAAAGCACTGATGGCAACAGTCAAACTCCCAATATTGCCATTCCATAATCTCTCAGCCTGATTCCAGACAGAACAGTGCTCTGTATTTTATAAGTCACTTGGTTCAAAGTCACAACTGCTGTCATAATGAATAGTGATTTGCACAAACAAGAAACTGTCAGGATTCCATGCATTTTGGAGAATGAACCTGTACTAAAATGGGGAACTCCCATCCCTCTGGCCAAAAAAAAAAGTTTGGGTAAGAGTCAGGGAAGGGGAAGCTCATGAGCTTATTTCTTCACAAAGCCCTACACAATGGGCTTTTTCACCTGAGAAACTGATATTTCCCCACCCCACATATTCTATCCTGAGTTTCCTATATGACAACATACTCTTACAAAGTACAACTTTAAAGTCCTTAAAGTCCCTGGGGTGGTCTGAATGAAACCAGTGACAGAAAAGAAATCTCATCGACACATTGTGCACAGCTGAAGATAAGGAAATGAACAGAAGCGAGGAGGCTGCTGAACAGATGTATGGGCTTGTTAGGATGTGATGTTGATAAAATATAGGCTAATGAATAGTATTCTTGAAACAAATTTAACATGGATTGTAAACAATATAATTGATGAAACACAGGGATTATTTTTCTATTTTTGCTTCAGTTGTAAATGGCTGCAGTTTTGTAAAATATATATATATATTTTCCTCGACTTGATCAAAACCCAAGGCACATGCCATCTGTGCAAGTTATTTCAAAGAGAGGAGCTTGCTGATATGAGGGAGAATCTAAAATTCCTGTTGTTGGCTGAACAGTTGTTGACCACCTTTACTCCTGCTCAGTTCACTGGGCTCAAGGATGGCTCTGTCAGTTTAAACATTTTCTTCTCACAAGTTAAACCAATTCATCCTCAGTGAGGCTTGGGGCAGAAACTAGGCTCAGATAATTCTAAAATGAGAAAACTCACAGCAAGAGCAAGAAACCAGGCCACAGTGGCGTTGCAACACTTCCTCTGTATTGTTCTCTCAAAATTCTGGGAAGGTGACTGCTCTGAAACAAACAGGGATTTCAATCCCTAAGCCTCCGGAATTCAGCGCCTTAGCTGACAAAGTATAGGTGCCTTTATAAAAGTCTTGTGTGGGAGGGCATGGATTCAAGGAACCTGTGATTCCACAGACTCTTCACTTGCTTTGAATCTCCCCTCTCATCCCCTCAGGTACCTTCTACATGGTTGCATACAAAAGTCAGAGGGATGCAGTATTAATACTGTAAAGTAATAACTTTCTGAGCAATTCCCCTCAAGGGTGGTGGGATGAAGAAGCATGAAGAGATCTTATTCCCTTTCCTGGCCCACTTTGCAGCTCAGGTTCTTACACCATGGAGCGACTACTGCATCGCCCAGCTAGCACTTCTGTGCGAGGTACATGGCCCTTCTGCACATGCACATATGATCTGACCCTTAGTTCTAAAAGTTTGAAAACCAAACCATTACTGACTCGAGTTCAAAATAAGTGGAAAAGCTGATTTCTTAGGGATTTTTTCATTCCAAACAACAAACCAGACACATCAGATTTAATCAAAATTGTAAAATATGCAGTTTCAGCTGAAAGAATGCATGTGTATGTGCTAAGATTAAGACTGCAAATGAGAGTTCAAATGGAAACTTTTTTTAAACTTTACAATTCTGTTTCTCAAGAGCCCTGCAGAAAGGCTGTCTCTTTTCATAGTTTGATAATCACATCGGGAATGTCTACACTTGCTCCCTAGTTCGAGCTAGGGATGCAAATGTAGGCGACTGAAATTGCTAATGAAGCAGGGATTTAATTATCCCACACTTCATTAGCATGATCTCACCGGTGCGTTATTCTGCTCAAGAGCTGATTCGAACCAGGAAATGAGTGCCGGGATGTGTTAGTTCGAACCAAACCCCTTGGTTCAAACTAACATTACTCCTTATTTTTTGAGGGGTTTGGTTAAAACTAACGCGTCCCGGCATGCACTTCCTGGTTCAAATCAGCTGTTGAGTGGAGTAACGCGGCGGCGAGATCATGCTAATAAAGCATGGGATATTTTAATCCCCTCTCATTAGCAATTTCGGTCACCAGCTGTTGAGTGGAGTAACATGCCGGCGAGATCATGCTAATAAAGCATGGGCTATTTAAATCCCCTCTCATTAGCAATTTCGGTCACCTACATTTGCATCCCTAGCTCAAACTACGGAGCAAGTGTAAACGTACCCATTTGTACCTTGGAAGTCTCATCAGTAAAACAGGGATACTGAGGTTAAATCCAACTCTGAAAAGTGACTATATAAAAAGAGAGCACCTTCTTACTCAAAAAATCTATCTGTTCTTTTTGTGTAGTCAGAGTCCTAGCTGCTTGCTTTACTGATTATAATAATTTGTTAGCATTATTTATTGCTGTTGGGGAGAAGTCATGGAGAGAGTTTGTTTTGGCACATCTATCATTAACAGAATTCCTAAATTTCAATCGCAAAATATTTGTTACTCTTTTGATAATCAACAAGAATCCTATTTGACTCTCCCATTCCAGGGTGATTTTCCAGAGCTGGCAGCTTGAAAATTTTTTGTATTTGTAATTCTGTTACAGAGTAAGCCTGGGGCAGGCAACAGAAACAGCTCGCTTAGTAACTATTCCTCAAATATGTAATTCACTTCCGAAATAAATCAAAATGACCATAAACCACAATGTCTTCAGAGTAGAAGGCATAACTTACTTCTTCAAGCTAGTCTTTTTCTATAGCCCCACCAAAATCATCTATTATGAAAACACAATGATAATAAAAATGGAGTTCTTATAGTAAGGAGAAAGAGAAAGGAAAATACTGAAATCTTCATGTCTCTGTTATAATATAGGGTAGATCCCATCCATTAGCAGCTCTCAGAACCATCCAGCACGGGCCCAGAAGAAAGTGAATGAATCTGTGGCCGCTAGATGTCATTACAGACTCACACTTTCCTATTCTCTGGATTAGCCAAGCTTTCATAATCCTATTTTGCCACAGTCCCAATTAGAACAATAAACAGGGTTTTGCTGTATTGGTAATTCATTCAGATGCCACAGCAATGGGAAGAGTATAAGAATCTAAATTAGATTCAACTGACTAGATTAAATAGGCAAGTAAATTGGATCACTTGGTAGATAACAAGAGATAGAAAAACAGTATCAATCACTTTCAGAACAGAGCCAAGCCTTAAGGGCCAGATTTTTAAGTGCCCAATACACACAACTGGGGATGGATTTTCAAAAGTGCTCAGCCCCCGGACATTATGGCACTTTTGGGCAAATTTTCAAAAAAACCTCAGCATCTAACTTCTTGCTCTTTTGAAAGCATAGTGCCTAACTAGGAACTGAGCTCATCTGAAAATCTTGCCCTAATTGTGAGTGGTGAGTTCTTCCCAATATGTGACTTGTCTAAATATATTTGAGTCAGTTGCAAAATAAGAAAAAGAACCTGGGATTCCAGATTTATGCCTAAGCCACTAACCCACAGGGGCCCAATACAGATTTTCTTTTTATTTACATTCACTGCATAGGAAGGATCTCAAAGTGATGGTACAATGAATGTCATTAAAATCTGTACATTCCCCATTCCGAAAGTCATGGCTGTACCATATTTTCTCTCTTCCAAAGGACAGGAAGACATTACTGTGACGGCAGGTACGGTATATAAAACAATGCATGTTGAGTTTTGCACTTGGCACACTCAGAGGACCTGCTCCTATCTCTTTAATCCAGTTTATATAGCTTTCACCATAGCTTCTAGGTGCATTTAACAATTACATTAAAATACAATGATCAAATGGATTCCAAAGTTGAGGGCCCCCTACTGATAAGGTCTTCCCAAGCGGCTGCCTCCAATACCTTTATATTGTCAAGGGGCTGATATTACCAATGGTATTTTAAACCATAGTAATTCATGCCATAGGTTTGTGGTCCCCGAAGGCTATATTGATGGAATTAGCTGGGTGAGAATCACTACTGGAAATATCACTAGGACAGGAGACTCTAGGGGCACATGAGGAATGAAAGCACTGATCACAAAGACATTCATGAGTTATTAATCTTCACTTCTTTGTTAAAAACCTTACTATACATATAATTAATGTCACAGTTACAGATACCTAAGTGAGATGGGAAAGTACCAGCATCAAAGGTCTCATACTCATATCCCCAAGGGTACCAATGAAGATGGGTCAATTTTTCAACAAGTGGTCACCTGTAGATGGTCTCCTGAGTCATTCTCTCCCCGCCCCCATTCAGTCCTTTTATTCTGTGACACTCATGCCTATAACCTTATACACAGGGCTCGCCAAGCTGCGGTGAGCCCTGCTCGCCAGCCGTGCTGTCCAGCGCTCTGCGCATGCACAGATTGCCCAAATCCGGCTCTTCTGGGATGTAATCTACTTGCCACAGGCAAGTAGATTACATAGATTGTGGAGCCCTGCTTATACATATGCTTCAGGGTTCCATCCCTTTTTTCCTTATCTGGACTTCCATACTTATAAAATTTGGGATGCCATGCTTTTTAGAGACTATCCTCTTAGTACCACTTATTTTCATTACCATTTATGACAATTAGTCCCCGTGGTAATCTAGGATTGCTGGAGTGTTACAACTGGGTATCGTGATATTTCTGGGTTCCTTGTGCTGTATTTTCCCAAACATCACCTATTAACATATACAGGAAGAAATTCTCTAGACCTGCGCCCTTGGGACTTGACCAGTGCTGAACCAGAGAATTTGCCATACCACAGGAGGTCAATATTGTCTAGCAGCATTAACAAAGCCACTGCTTACTGGGCTCTTTGAAGACATTTATGGGTAAATTAGAGCTAAATAACAGCACAGAACACTGAGAGCCAGGACTAGTGGCCGTAAACAAACTTTATGAGACAGCAGGAAACTTGACCACAAACATGAAGAGTGAACATCCGGCTAACTAAAACCATGTCGGACCATGAATATTGCTGGACTTTGTATTTTACAATAATCTTGTAACTTTTCTGAAACAGGGCTACTCTTGGGTCACCTCCCCATGACCTAATGTGGATAAGTTAAAACCTTGCAGGCCTCAGCCTTATTTTATATTACAGCCTTACTTTGCTAATATAACTAGTCACTTATGAATACTTGTTGACCTTCTATCCCTATAATACTATCCTATCTACTTATTTCTATACTTACAACCTAAATCTGTTCATCACACACTGATTACATATGAATTAATCACAACAACAGATGATACAATTAAATGAGTGTATAAGATTACTAGCCACAAATATGAGGGCTGAAATGCAAGCACCCCAGTAAATCTCAAGTGTCAAAGTAAAGGATGTTGTGAACTAGGTGACTACACTCAGATCGGGAAGGCTGACATTATTTCCCCATATTTAGAGTAAGAAATATAGTACATTTCAGTAGCGATATTCTTCAAAAAAAGAAAGCAGCTGATCCTGTTGGACTGGTTAATATAATAGAGATGAGGGGGTGAGGTAATACGTTTTATTGGACCTATTTCTGTTGGTGAGACACAAGTTTTTTTACCTTACACAGAGCTCTTCTTCAGGTCTGGGAAACTAACTCCTGGTGTAACTTAGTTATTTTCTCAGACCTGAAGAAGATTTATGTGTAAGCGCCTCTGTCTCAGATGATAGAAGTTAGGGTTGCCAGGTGTCTGATTTTGAGCTGGACAGTCCAGTATTTGAGCTCTTTGTTCGGGAAACAAATTCAAAAAATATAAATGAGAAAATATAAATGTCCAGTATTTTCTAACTAAGATGTAATGTCAAGTGTGTCCGGTATTTTTGTTGAAACCATTTGGCAACCCTAACAGAAGTTGATCCAGTAAAAGAGATTTTCTCACCTAAGTCATCTCACTCATATCTAGGACCTACCTGGAAACAACAACAGTGCATACAACAATGGTTAATATAATGCCATTCCTCTATTTCTAATATTTCTTTTTGAAATTGTGGGTTTGATTTTTGTACTGCTTGGAATGACTAGAATCTGCTTCTATCCACAAGCAGTAGATGGCAGCAAATATTAGGCAGGAATAACATAAATGTACTGTACTCCTAGAAGAATTGTCCACGGGGAGATTAGATAGAAAGTGGCTTAAAAGCCCTTAGTGTAAAATTTTGTGGCTGTAGTATGCCACACTCTCGTAAAATTTTGGAGACAGAGAATAAAAGCATGTTCTGATAATGCACTCCATGGTTCAAAGCTGCTGTAAAGAAAACAAAGGAAAAACTGCATAGTGCTCCACAAAAATAAAGAAAATACATAAGAAATGTTCCCAAGATCCCATGAGACTGCTCAATGGAATAGCAACGATTTCCAGCAGAATAGCATGGAAGCCATACAAAGATGAATTCTGAGACGTGAACAAAGAATTGAGACCCACCCAGTTGATTTAGAATCAAAGAATTTTTTTAAAGTTACAGTACCCAGACAACTACTTCAAGACAGGCCAAGAAAAGAAAACAACAGAACACCACTTATCACCTACAGCCCACAACTTAAACCTCTCCAATGCATTATCAACAATCTACAACCTATTCTGGAAAATTACCCCACGCCCTCACAGACCTTGGGGGACAGGCTAATCCTAGCCTACAGACAACCCTCTAACCTCAAACAAATCTTTCCAGTAACCACGCAACACACCTCCATCATAATCATCCAGGAACCCACCCCAGCAATCAGCCCTGGTGCCAACTCTGTCCACACACCTATACAAGTGATACCATCACAGAACCTAACCACATAAACCACCACATCAGAGGCCCATTTAACTGCACATCTACTAATGTGATCTATGCTAGCAAATACCCCTCTGCCATATATATTGGCCAAACTGGACAGTCTCTATGGGAAAAAAACAGTTATTTACTTCGTAACTGTTGTTCTTCAAGATGTGTTGCTCATGTCCATTCTACTTAGGTGTGCGCACTGCGTGCAAGGACTGTCGGAGAGTCTTCCCTTAGCGGTACCTGTCGGGCCAGCAGGGGAGCCCCCTGGAGTGGCGCCACTATATTGGTGCATATATACCCCCACTGGCCTTCCACCCCCTCAGTTTCTTCTTACTGAACCGCTCCAAACGCTCCAATGCAGGGGAGGCGGGTGGGATGTGCAATGGACATTAGCAACACATCTCGAAGAACAGTTATGTAATAAGTAACCATTTTTTCTTCTTCGAGGGCTTGCTCATGTCCATTCCACTTAGGTGACTCCAAAGCTAAACCTCAAGAGGTGCAGGGGACAAGCCTACTGAGAGAGAGACTGCAACACAGCTCTATTTACGGCAGCATCCTTCCTGGCGTGCTGCGTAATGGCACAGTGGTTTGCAAAAGTGTGCACTGACAACCAGGTAGCTGCCCTGCAAATCTCTATGATGGGCACCTGGGCTGCGGAAGCCAAGGAAGATGCTTGGGCTCTCATGAAATGAGCTGTGATGGGTGGATCTGGAACCTGCACCAGCTCGTAGCATGCTTTGATACAAGCTGTGATCCAGGATGAGACATGCTGGGCTGACACTGGCTGGCCTTACATCCTGTCCACTATAAATACAAACAATTGAGGGGACTTACGGAAGGGCCTGGGCCTCTCTAAAGCTAGAGCACATCTCACATCAAGCTTGTGCAGAGCCTGTTCTGTCCAAGAGCTGTGGAGCTTAGGGTAAAAAACAGGAAGAAAAATGTCTTGGTGGACATGGTAGTAAGAAACTACCTTGGGCAAAAAGGCAGGGTGGGGACACAGCCTGACCTTATCTTTGAAAAAGACAGTGAACGGGGGGTCCACACGTAGGGCCCTCAGTTCCGACACTCACCTGGCTGAAGTAATGGCCACCAGGAAGGATGCCTTCCAGGAAAGGTACAGAAGGAAGCACGTCGCCAACAGCTCAAAGGAGGGGCCCATGAGCCTTGTGAGAACCAAATTTAGGTCCCAACAGGGCAAGGGCTCGTGCACCTGGGGACAGACCCTATCCAACCTCTTAAGAAAGTGGTGGACCATGGGAATTGCAAAAACAGTCCTGCCACCTGAGCCTGAATGAAAGGCTGACACAGCTGCTAGGTGCACCCATACTAAGGAAGGATTCAGACCCTGGACCCTGAGTCCTAGGAGGTAATCCAAGATAGCAGGCACAGGGCCTCCATAGGAGAGAACCCCTTGCCATCAGACTAGATAACAAAGTGTTACCACTTTGCCAGGTAAGAGAACTGAGTGGAAGGCTTATGGCTTCCCAGGAGAACTGCCTGGACCTGCTCCAAACACTTCCTCTCCATGGCCATCAGTGGTCTTGTTCAAAGGCAAGGCCACATGAGACAGCATCTCTGTGTTGAGCATGTCAACCATTGGATCGGAGTCCTCAGAGGCCCCTTTGAGCTGGACCCCGAGGCTCTAGGCCAGTCTCCGGAGGAGCTCTTGATGAGTCCGGGAGTCCATGGCCGGCACTGACGAAGAGGCCAACCCTAGGGCCTCGTCAGGGGAGGACAATGTGTACTCACGTGCAGTCGAGTCCTCCAGTTCATGCAGACACTCTGACACCTGAGAAGGAACAGACTATCTCGACAGCCCTTGGTCCCCGCCCCCAACCAACAGAGGCTCGGGGGATTCACCCCACACTGCCGAGGCCTGTGGTGCCAGGGCACTAAGCAATGGAGTGGCTGAGGATGGGGCCCAGATCCCCAAACATGAGGATCCCGCTGTGGAGGGAGCACTCCCTTGGGCCTGGTGGTATGCCCACGGGTCCAAAACAGCCACTGGTCTGAATGCTGCCACTACGGAGGCCAAGTTTGTGAATGGCTGTCATGACGCTCACAGTGCCAGGAGTAACAGCGGCACCGGGACCTGGATCAGTGCTGAGACCTGGAATGGCGCCGGGACTGAGAGCGACATCGGGACCAGGATCAGTGCCAAGAGTCCTAGTGGAGCTGGGAGCAGGAGAGCAATGCCCTGGGCCACATCGACTCCATGTCAGAATCCAACGAGTAGTCAGATTCTGACCAAGGAGGAACTGAGGCTGGACCCGGGGATCGGTGCCTCTCCCAGTGATGAATCTTGAATGCTGGCTTGCCTCGGTGCCACACTAGTGGCAGGTGCTCCAGTGCTGTAACATGGACCACCAGGATGAGTGTGCTAAATGCCGAGCTCTCTCTGGACTCCTGAGAGAGTAAGGTCACCAGTACCAAAGGATCTGTTGGTGCCGGCATAGACGTGAGCGCCGGGAAGAGCAGCACCGCATGGGGCGCTAGTGTGGAGGACAGTGCAGGTCTACCCAGGTCTGGTGCTGTGGGCAAGGCACAGGCCCAGGTCAGGCCTGGCACTCTGGAAGGCCTTTCAACCAGAACCAGCTCCTCCACTGAACCGTGGCCCCTGGTCACACTCAACTGGCCACACTCCAACCCAATAGGGGCAGACCTCACCGCCAGTGCGGGCACAACAGGATGCCCTGACTGGGAGCACATCACAGGCGGATGCTGGGGCGCAGACCTGCCCCTCTCTGTCCTCCTCTTCTTGTGTGGCACTGGAGATTGCAACCAGTGCCGTGCCACAGGACACCTCGACACTGACAAGGCTCCTGAAGACCTTGGTGTATCCCACATTGAGGGCTATGCGCTGTAGGAATCCAGTGCCATGTCTGTCGACAGTGCTGGACGAAGCTCTGAATCCATCATGCGTATCTTCAAGCGCGAGTCCCTCTCGTGCTGGGTCTGGGGCTTAAAACTACAGCTGATTCTGCAGTTAACCAGGACATGGGGCTCACTCAAAAACTTCAGGCACAAATCATACGGGTCACCACAGGGCATAGGCCTAGAACAGTCAACAAAGGGCTTAAAGCTGGGAGGCCTTGGCATGCCCCATGGACTGGGAAGGAAGGGGACACAACAGGCGAGCACCAACCCAAACGAATTTATCTAATTCTATCTAAACTGGCACTTAACAGGGAAAGTAACTTGGAAAGAATAAAGAAATTCAACTAGGTGCTAACTACTCAAAAAGGCTTGCGGATACCGCTGGGATCACGCTTGCAAACAAGGGAGAAAGGAGCTCCAACAACCATCATGGGCATTAAGAAGGAACTGAGGAGGTGGAGAGTCAATAGGGGTATATATGCACTGAGATAGCAGCACCTCTCCAGGGGGCTCCCCTGCTGGCCCAACTGGTACCACTAAGGGAAAACTCCAATAATCCGTGCATGTGGCGTGCGCACACCTAAGTGGAATAGACATGAGCAAGCACTCGAAGAAGAAAGAATTTAATGGGCACAAATCAGATATCTGAAAAGGTAACACAGAAATCTGTTGGGGAACATTTTAACTTGCTCGAGCACTCATTAATGGATCTCAAAGTCACAGTGTTGGTTCAGGCCAATTCCACAAGCCAACTCCTCAGGGAAGCCTTAGAATTTAACTTAATTTACAGGTTTGATTCCTATCACAAAGGTCTGAATAAAGACATTGGCTGGATGGCCCAGCACGTTCCACATCCTACTGACATAAAACAATGGGTACTTAAGAACAATTTGCACCTTCTTTATCAATTTCCTGTAGCATGGACACACTAATGGACTCTTTCCTCTTTTTTTCCTTCTCTCCTCCCCCCCCCCCCCATTTATTTAGAAACTGGACCTTTAATAACTGCATTCATCTGAAGAAGTGGGTTGTGCCCACAAAAGCTCATGTTTTGTTAGTCTTTAAGGTGCTACAAGACTATTTCCTGTTTCTTAAGTTTTTAAATTATGTGCTGGATGTCTCTGTCCTACCACAATCAGCACAGGACACTGAAATTTGCTAAATTTTCTGCCATATTTTGATGGTGCATATCTATCCCACAGAAGTGGCTGACCACATTCTGTGGGCTACGGAAATCATGCCCGCCTACTACTGCTGGGCATGCTACAGCTGGAACCAGAGTACAAAAGGGAGCTCCACTCAACCTGAGCTGGCCACAGACAAGAGCAGCTTCTGCTCACAAATTATCCTGAGATGCAGATTGCTCTGCGTGACATTTCTTGCTTTGCTCATATTTTGTCACCAGCTTTAGCCTGAAACTATACATTCCTTTTGAAATAAACTTCATGTATGAGCTATGATTGAAGAAACATAAATTACAGATGCACACAAGACTAGCTGGGTGGCAACAGAAGAGGCTGTATCAAATCTTGTGGGCCACATCATGTCCTTCTGGGTGTCCTCCATTAAGTAGTCCTTTCATAGACCCAAGCTTAGATTTTTTTTTTCTATATGGCTTTAAAGGTGGATAATTATGGTCTGTTTTCTGATGATCCAGTGGCAATGAAAGAGACTGCAACTCCATTGCTGATGTGCATGGCTGCAGTTTTATATTCATTTAGTTAAGCTATTTATTCTTCCTCTGTTTTGTGAGCATTTGTTTGAAACCAGTTTTAAGTGCTTCATGATTCTAATCTTAACCATTTAAAACAAAAACTTTGCTGGTTCATTCAGCCATACACTACACCCATTGCTGAACTGTTCTCATTTATTTTTCTGTTCCAGTACTAGAAATTCTCTCCCTTACCCCCATGGGGTAAAGTAGTAACCACAAGATATATTCTGTTTGTGTTTAAAATCAATCTAAACTCATGAAAACAAGAAATTTCAGACAGAAAACTTAATTCCATTGCCTTAATGTTGTGGGAGGGGAGAGAACATGAAAGAGGACCACCAGCTGTATAATCTAATCTAAAACTGACTACATAAAAATCTATATAATTTGTTACACAGCATACATCACCACAGTAGCAGATCCATCCTTATTCAGTAGCATTCATAATCATGTTGACTTATTTTTATTTGCCACATATAAATATATGTACACAAACACACATCTTTTATGTAGCAGGTATGTAGTCCTGATACAAAGTCCTAGCATTTTAATATTTTAAGACACATTACGCAGCTGTAATGACTTTTTAAAAAAAGAATTTGTAATCTTCAATTATCTTTAAACATTGGGCAAAGATGATGGATTGAAAACTTTTTAGATGAAAGCCCTCTAATTATCCACATTACAGACACTAGCCTATTGAATACTTTACCTGTGAGACTGCAAAGAGCAGCATCAAATAATGTCTGTGAAAAGAGATGGAATGTGATATGGAATCCTGTCAACTAGTAAATGGACTACGAGTAGCAATTAATTTCACCGGTTTTGAGAGTGGATTAATTAATTCATTTACAGGGTTTTTTTTTTCAAACTAGCAAATAGTGGATCCAGTAGATCAGGATTTCCTTGCTAGACATATAGGTTCCAATTTGAGCCTTTAGTACCTAAGCTTGGATATGTCTACACAGTAGCCCATACCTTGAAATAAGCTACGCAATTTGAGCTATGCAAATTGCGTAGCTTATTTTGCAATAGCTTATTTAGAAATTTGGTGCTGTCCACACAGTGCTAAATTTTGAAATAAATTGCTATTCTGGCATCTTCCTTAATCCTCGTGCTAGGCGGTTTACAGGAAGCCAGAATAAGAAGCACATTATTTCGAATGTATTTTGAAGTAACGGGCTTCTTTTGTAGACAGTGCAGAATTCTATTTCGGGATAATGGACGTTATCCCGAAATAGCACCGCTGTGTAGACGTACCCCTTGAGTGCTGCTAACAACCTACCTAGGCCCTGTAGAATAACCTCTTAAGTAAATTAAGGAATAATGTTGGTGGGCGCAGAAGAAACTCATACCCAGTGAAAGAAAATATTACCACAGGATCTCAGAGAGATGAGGAAGACTAAAGAAAAATGTGGGGACCACTGATCTATACCCTTTTGATTTAAAATAAAGATTTTGACTTGCAGGAGTGAAGGGAACAGAATGTAACACACATCTGTGCTACCATATAGTCCTGCTGAATGGCATGCAATGTTGCAATGATACATTTTCCAGCTGAAACTTTCTGCACTGAATTTTGATTTAAAGCCAGTTTTTAAGACTGAATTGTTACAGCTCTAAAATAGGGTTTATTTTTAGAAAGCCATTTCTGCCATTTAAGAAGCTGTATTAAAACATGCATAATGGAAATGCTGACATATGTAATTATAGGTTTGATAGACAATATAGCTAATTCTGAAAAGTTCCAGCTTTTTTGTCAACAAAACCTTGGTAAGATAAAATATTGTACACTATTTTTAAAATTCATTTTTACTCCACTGTAGATCTGGGGAGGAAATGAGTTTGTTCCAGATCCAAATCCTGAGGAAGTTTAACAGGTTGAATATTAATCTGTTCTTTTTCAAAGTGGCTTTGTTGATGGAATTATTGCAGAGTTTGACAACAATAGATAAAAAATAACAAGCTATTATGACTTGTAGGACTAGAGGCAGAACTAATGTGTCGAGCCAACCAGCCTTACTGGTCTGAGCTATACCATTCTGCTTAGTGTTTCCCAGCACTTCCTTTACCAGCAAGACACTGCACTGGAAAAATCAAATTTTCTATGCCAATATCTATACTCCCTATGAGACTTTAACTATTTCATTATGAAACACAGTGCTCTACAAGAAACATAGCTATACAATACTGCTCCATAATTTAACTCTATCCATGTGCTCTCACTAACTTTAAATAACATCTTCTCAGATTTATTCACACACAAATCTCAACAGTCTTTATAATTTTATACAAATCTACCAAGGCTGATTCTGAACATTATTTTACCCAGGTACTGTGTTGAATATTTATGGTAGGAGAACAGTCCAGAGTTATAATTTAAGGCAAGGAGTCACAAGATCTTAGTTCTATTCCCAGCTCTACCACTATGTCTCTGTGTGACCTTGGGAAAGTTAGCTTCACCTCTCTGACTCAGATTTTCCAGTTTCTGACTACTATAATTATAATCTTTAATACATTAATACATGTAATTTACAAACAACAGGTTGAATTCCCAGTAACTCATTTCTTCTCATTCATCAGAAATATCGATCCCAAAAGGGCAGCTCATTCATCCATTCATGTTTGCGACAACTGACCCTTTGTGGTATGACTTAAACTACAAAACACACACCAAGCCCCACAAGATTTGTACCAACATGTAATATATACCCTTTAAAAGGAGAGAAATGTAATCCTTATGCAGTTCAGCATCCTCAATGTTTTGCACAGAAATGACCTTCTGTAATCAAAAACTAAACAAAAAATTTCATGTTATCATTACAATTGTGACAGAAACCAACAAGTGTCAGGAAATTCAAAGTTAATAGTAGAGTGACAGCTTTAGCTTTGAACTTCCTGGCTTTTGACAATACAGCATGTATCACGACTCATCCTCTTTTCCTTTAACAGAAAATTTCATGAAAGGTTATAACTGCATATAATTTACCTGTCAGGATTTTTTTTTGCACTCTAATAAATACGTAATTAGACTTATATAAACAAAATGTCAATCCATTGGAATCCAATACAATTATGTAAATATACATTAAGCATATATACATACATGGACCAAGATTTCAGGGTTGTGAAAGTACTGAGTGTGTGGCACAAGATACTTTGCAAGAAAGTAATTTGTCAAATAGAAATAAAAAGAGTAAGATAAGATAAGATAAGGTCCTTGGTCTATTAAATATGATTTCTAGCATTTCTAAATCAATTTATGTACATCACAATAAGAAAGACCTACAGAGCAGATATAATTTTTTTTAAAGGAGTTCTCCAGAGATCTCCACAATAATCCAAGAGGGATGGAAAGCTTGCCTTAAAAATGCAAATTATGAGGGAGAAAGTATGGGGACAAGCCAATTTGGGTAAGTCTTTAAAGAAGACAAGCAATGGAGCACAGTGAAGAATCGGTTACTGGAGATAAAATAAGATTGACGGAATGTCGACAGCAAAGGAGGGTAACAGTATCTTGCCTACTTTTATGAGATTTGCATTGAAAGGAAATCACTTCTCATTTGGGGCTGGTGTAATATAACTGAATCGAAATAGATTTTAGAATGTTATATACAAATCTATTAGATGGGTGAAACCTTTAATTCTCCTAACATTTTGTTCTGTGTAGGAGAACTCCACATTCCTTAAATCTAGGTTTAATTTAATCTGCTCACCTTCCAACCATCAATATCCTGCAGACCTTGCTCCAGAGAGCTCCAATTTGATGATGTTCTGATTAAATTGCAAAAGCCATTTACTTCACAGACTTTGCAGAAAGGTCCAGGCTATGTATATGTACCTTTGTTCCCGAGTATGATTATTGGTCTTGTATGATGACATTTTCCTGATAAATTGTTACAGTTTTTGATTGTTCAATGACAGGCTACCTTTGCAACCTGTATTTGATTTTTTAATGATGCTATGTAGTCGCTATTATGTTGGTGTAAGATTAATTATTCAGAGTACCTACCGCATTTTGTATGGCTTATTAAAATCTAAATAAATAAACAAACACCAACAAGAACAGTGACAAGCATACCCCTACCCCTAATTTTCTCTCAGTAGCAATAGTATCTGCTCAAGTCCCCCAGCTGTAAAACCCATCCCATTCCAGATAGGGGCAGATGAGAAACACCAAACTGGCAAATAATAAGAAATTGCTAGGAGGCATTAGTGCAGGGACATTGGAAATTTGGAGCTCCTAGGGCTACATCACATCCTCAACAGTTGGGAGATAGATAGGAGGGTTGATGAGTGAAGATTACAAGGAAGATGATAGGGTGGGAATGATCAAAAAAGGCAGTGGTTTGGATATACACCTAAGCGTTTGAGCACATATTCAAACCTAGCCATTTGAGATTCTCCCAACATTTGCTGTGATCTTGCATGGCAAGTTCCAGGCTGTTATGAGTTCTAACAAGGAAGTACAGGCAGTCCCTGGGTTACATGGATCCGACTTACATCGGATCCCTACTTACAAACGGGGTGAGGCAACCCCGCACTAGCTTCCCCCCAGCAGACCAGGGAGACGCGAAGCTAGCGCCCCCACCCCCCCCCAGCAGGCCAGGGAGACATGGAGCGGCTTTTCTCAGCAGACACCTCAGCTTGAGAATAAAGGACTGAGGGAAGTGAGGTGTGGGAGAATAAAACTGAGCTCTGGAGAAATGTTTGGCTAGAATTTCCCCTACAATATGTACCAGTTCCGACTTACATACAAATTCAATTTAAGAACAAACCTACAGTCCCTATCTTGTACGTAACCCGGGGACTGCCTGTAATTATCTCCATCAAGCTACATGTAAGAGAATGATGAAAAGATCTTTTCTATATAGGCACAAACTCTAAGATAAAGCTAAAAAAATCCTGATCATTATCTATCACTATATCATTGGTTTGCCATTCTCCTCTTTCCTATCCTCCATCTTCCCAAATTCTTATATTCTCTACATGTTAGGGTTCATTAATGACTTCTTCCATGAGACTTTCAGTGGCATGAAGCATACTTGCTCATTATGAGATGCTGCTGTCACCAATAAATGCTTTTTCTTTCTGGAATGAGCATTTAAAAAAACCCTTTCAATTATCAATGTTCTTCCCCCTCCAATCACAGATAAATTAAATATGACAAACCCCATCTGAAATGATCCCTGTCTGTTAATCCATACCATAATTGGCATAATTTTAACAGGGACCAGAGTCTCATTGTGAATGACTAGTCTGGGCCATGTATTCAGCACTTTGTTACCCATTTTTCTTCCTTCAGACATCTTTTCCTGTTTGAAAAAGTTACTTAGGATGTAAATATTTTGTCAATTATAGGCAGGATAGAGACAGAGAGAAAGCTCAGCCAGGAAGGAAGTAAAAAGTCATTCAAAATTCATTTGTATTTATGACAAAGACAAGTTAATGAAAAGGCTGCAAACCCATACAAAAAACCAACAAAAAAGCTCACTTCAAAGGGTTTTTTTTTTTAGATGGACATTTTCCACTGTTAACGGTTGCACCTTTTTTATCCTTCCAGGTGCTGGAATTACAGATTTGCTGTATTTTAAGAAATAAAAGAAAGAGCTATTCAATGCAGACAATGCTGTGCTGCATAGCTCTTCTTGGAGGCTGGTTGGAGACATAGACATAGCTTTACAATATGACCGCAGTCCTAGTTCTCTTTTCTCTCAAGCTCCATCTGCCCTTAGATTTTGTTTTCCTTCTCCGTTGATGACCAGACACACTTTTGCTTTAACTATAGAACAAACCTAATACCATTGTTGACCATTATCTTCTCTAAAATTATCTGGATCCCAAGTACTTTTAGGCTGCATTTTTTCTGGAAGTCAGAGTTATTTGTTTAGCTATCATAAATTAAGCAGTTTTAGCTTTAAAGCAGGGGTCTCAAACTCACAGCCTGCAGGCCATCTATGGCCCAAGCATTTTTGCAAACCATCCCAAGAGTCCCAGCGGCCCCGGCTGTGTGTCTCCATACCCATCCCCCAAGCCCCTCACCTTCCTGCCACTGCCTGTTCTCCCCCACACCCACCATTGCGCCCCTTCCTCCAAGGGATGCAGGCTTGGGGATTACTGGGGAGGGGTCTGGCTCCCTACCTGCAGTGGTTCTGTGCGTATCCCGGAAGCAGAAGTATGTCCCTACTGCAGCTCCTATATGTAGGGACAGCCAGGGGCTGTATACCCTGCGCCTGGTGCTGGCTCTGCAGCTCCCATTGGGGAGAGGGAGCATCCTCTTGCACCCAAACTCCTCATCTCCAGTCCCACCCCAGAGCCTACACTCCAAGCTGGAGCCCTCACCGACCCCCCGCACCGCAACCCCATATCTCAGCCCAGAGCCCACACCCTTTCCCACACCCCAAAACCATGTTGCAGCTTGAAGCGCCTTCCCCTAATCTGAACCCCTCAGTTCCATCCCAGCCTGGAGCCTCCTCCTGCACTGCAAATCCCTCATCCCTGGCCCCACTCCAGAGCCCGCCCCTCCCACAGGCTCTCTGCTCACTCTCCTCACTGGAAGCATGGCTGCAGCTGGCTGGCAGCTCAGCGCCTGGAATCTGGTTGGCACCTGTACCCCCAGTGGGGAGCAAGGAGTTGAGAAGCCTGGTGAAGCTGGCACGTTCCCAGTGGGGAACCAAGAAGCCGGGTACAGCTGGCTTGTTCCTGGCGGAGAGCCAAGCAATTCGGGTGCGGCTGCCCTATTCCCAGCAGGGAGCCAAGGGGGAAAGAGGGGGATCAACCCAGCTGCCAGCAGGGAGCCAAGAAGCCAGGTATGGCTGCCCCAGCCCCAGTGGGGAAGGGGCTGCCAGGCTCCCGGCAGGGAGTGGGCTATCAGTGGGGAGGTGCACACAGTGCTGAGAGCCCTAGCTCTCAGCCCCCCACACTGCCCTCTTCTTAAGTCGGTGGAAGCGCTCCTGGAGAAGATGCATACCATCCACAGCAGAAGGGCAGTGTGAACATGAACCACTGCTGTAATAACTGTGGTGGCTGTAAACTGACCTAATACAGGTCAAGATAAGTTGATAGTGTAGACGTCCCCCCAAGAAACTGCAGCGCTGTTCTCTGGAGTAAGGCAGTGCTTGGTTATTTTCTGTCTGTCAGACCTAAGAGTTTAATGTACTAGCACTCTCTGGTAATCTCCCGCTCTTTGTAAAATAGCATGTTATCAGAAACTATGTGTAATAGTCACACTATCTTTGGAGGCTCTGATCTAGGGGAACAATCTACCACAGTACTCTTGGCTGCCAGAAGACAGATTTGTTAAACTGGATGAATCATCCATTTTAAAAAGGAAATGGTTAACTAACTGAACCTATACTTATTAAATCCATCCTGAAAAAATTAAACACTTGCAGTTAGTACAAAACCATATTTATAAAGAGCAAGGGCCTTTGTGAGTGTCTTCTGCTTAACACATTCAGCATTCATTTAGAAATTAATCGGATAGAAACTGAGCAACGCATGACTACATTTTCCCACAAGATGCAGTAAAAAAAGGAACATTATTAACATTTTTTAGACAAAAAGCATTTCCTCTGATTCCAGGACAGTATCATTTTACCTCACAGAGTAGTAAATCAATGATGTGGAAGACCATGCAGAGTGGGAATTTGGCAGTAAAGAGGGTGAGAAACCACTGGGATGCATACATATGAGCTTCCAGGTTCAGAACTGAGAAATGGCTATATAAATCAGGTAGCTGCTCCTAGAATAAGAAAACAAAAAAAGGGAAATGTCATCCTGCAATTCTCCAGCTTCAGAAACACTGCCAGCAAGATTACTGGAGGTTAGAGAAAAGAGCAAAGTAAAATCTTGACTCCATTAAAGCTCCTATGGGAGTTCCGCTACAAACTTCAGTGGGGACAGGATTTCACCTTCATTTTTGGTGGCTTCTTCTCTGTGTTATCCATCACAGATTCTAGCATGCTAGCTATTCAAAGCAAAAACAAACCAATAATCTGTCATGGGATTAGAGAGAGAAATTATATGATATTAATTATGGAACGGTAGAGTAGTTTTACCATGTATACCGTGTGTGAAACTAGCTATTAAAAACACATTAATGCTTTTATTATGATTGCTTTCGTCTGGGGAAAAAATTAAATTATGGATGTTGGAGCAGGAAATGTATATCTTCCTCAGGGATCATGAAAGATCAGCAAAAAAAAAAAAAAAAATATTAACAATTAGATAACAAGACAAGTTCCACATGCCAGGAATATAATATATACAACCACCAGGTATGTAGTAATGCCAATTCTAGATTATATACATTGGTCATTAAAGATACACTTACTCGATAAAGTCCATTGATGCTGTTTGGTATAAATATGAAAAATCCATATGGAGAACAAATTTTTTTTTTATGTAGCACCACATAACACTTTATCTGAAAAGCACCCAGCCATTGTATTTTAGTTTTTAAATCTCAGAAAGGGAAGTTTGCACAACAGCTGTATTTTTACTCTGGCTAACTGATTCCAACAGCAAGCTCCATTATTGTGACTGTACTACAGGTCAAATTTTAGTGGACTATTAATAATACTTAATTAGTCAAGTGACATCATATAAAACTTGCAATCGTTTATTCAGAGTTAAATTGCTTTTAATGCGAAAAATAAAATGTGAGAAAAACTAGATGCGTATCAAATCACAGTCAAATGACCCATGACCTGCAAAATGTCCTGTGTTGTGTTTATTTTTGATATTCATAGAACTGTCCCAGCTTGTAAAATATTTTAACTCATAATGCAAGTCAATCAAACTCAGACAATGGTACTATACTAAAATAATATGCTCTGAGAGAACTCAGAAGTTCTACTGTAATCACATTAATTTAAAAAAATAAAAAGAGAAGGGAAGAGAGAAACACAAATATGTTATTTGAATCTAAAAAGTTAACAAGAATAAGTATAAGAAAGCCAAAAGAAAATAGAGACAGATAGATCTGCAACAACTGGCTTCAGATTTTATACGTCCCTCATATCAGGGCTCTTAGGATCCAAGAATTCTGTTCAATATGCTTCTGAAAGGAGAGAGTTGTATGTTTCTAAAGCTATAGGACAGTGGTTCTTAACTTGTTTCAGTCCACGGACCAGCAGGCAAATCAAAAATTTTTCATGGACCACCTCCTTTTTAAGACATGATAAAAAAGAGCAGACAACAAACATTTTAGTTTGAAATTGATTTCTTACTAACAGATTTTTGGATTCTCTTCTCACTGACAAACTTTTCAGTGTTTGGAGCAGTACTTGATAATGCACAAAGAATATCGCTTTCCACTGCAAGCCAATTCCTCTGTTTGGACTTAACGTGCAACAAACACGAAAATCCAGTCTCGCATGTATAAGTTGATGCAAATGGCAAAAGAAATCTGACTCTGTGCGCTGACAGATTTGGGTAACTCCCGGTCACGCTGGCCCAAAATTTCTCTATGGTAGACTGCTGGTACACGTCTTGAGCCACAAAACCATTTTTCAGATCCAAGAATTCCTCCTGCAGGTGATGCTATGAATGACAAGTCGCATGCTTGTGAACACGGCATAAAACAGCCTAACAGCGGTGCCTGCTCACGCCGTGTGACTTTGGACAATGTTCCTGTGGACCGCCGAAAAAGTCACCATGGATCTCCAGTGGTCCATGGACCACAAGTTGAGAACCACAGCTATAGGAGAAGAGCTTTCCTCTTCCCAACACAACATTACCATGTAAGAAAGGACAAGAGTTCTTGATCCTCATCCTACCTGCATTAGTTTCTCCAGCTGGTAAAATTTGCAGTGAAGATCTTCAAAGTTATTTTTGTAGAGGTCTCGTAAGCCGTAGTTATACATGATCTTCACCAGCACACAAAAGGCCTGCTCCTCTGGCATCTGCAGGGGAAAATGCACAAAGACACTTCGAATGACGATGCAGAGATTTGAAATACCATAGCTGTAAAATTAAAATTCCCTTTGCTAAAGTACTATAGGAGATTCTGAAAAAAATCTAAATGTTTAAATTTCTTAAATTCAAAAATACTTTTAATTTGAAATTTCCTTAATTTTATTTTTAGAATATTAAAAAGATTGAAATAAAAAACAAGGATTTTGTTTCAAGTCAATTTACATGTTTTGTTTGATCTGAAACTATTTCCCCTTCCTTTTTATTTCATCACAGTTTTTGAAAAAATTTGTTTTGAGTCAATCTAAAATAAATGATAAAAAACCTGAACTGCCAGCACACCAGAAAAAAAATGAAGTTATTCAAACAGATCTGTTAGATTAAAAACAAACAATTTAGGGGAGTAATTTATTCTCCTTGAGGAAGACATTAGTTAGGCCCCATCTATACTCATTAGAAACAATATTAGCGTCTTTCTTCAGCACCTTGTTTAAATACAGTATTATAATCTCAATTCAAAGGCAATTCTCCAGAGTAATGCTAACCTAGCATCACACTTTTGGAGATAAGGGGAGTCAAATGAAAATTAATCATATTTAGAATTTGGAGCTTATTCATTTTTTGAACACTTGCATCTCTACAAATAGCTTATCTTATCCAAACCAAACTTTAAAAAAAATAAAGTATACTGTTGGGTAAGAAATGACACGTAAAATAAGTGATGGAATGTTTGATTTTGGAATATGTGGGGAGGAGGGAAAGTGATAATGTGGTTCTAGTTTCAACTGTGTCTATGAACAGACCATCATTTCTCTCCACTACTCTTATGGGGTATCAGCGACTTAGATTTTCTAGGTGTAATAGCTGCCTGTAACAATCTTTTTCTTGTAGATATCTTACTTAGTAACTTTTTTCCTTTTGGGCTGCGAGTGTGAGAAATAAATATTTAAGGGTCTTGTAAATAACCACACTCTAAATTAAAATAAATTCCGATAGTGATTAATGTGACATTATCAACAAAAGCATAACATGGCTTTTTTTTTTAAATACTCTTTCCAATATCCCATTTCTTCACGCCATAGATGTAGCAATAAATTTGTTTAGCAGCCTATAAATATCTCATATTTTTAAACTGTTATAATATCTTGGAAGTGAAAGATGACAATATAAATTAACAGTCAAGAATGCCAACTATATCTTTCACTGAATGGGTCAAATCCTTTATTTAGTTTTTGCTCATAAAATTCAAAACTGCTCAAGCAACTTGGGAGCACAAGACCTATTGAAAATCAATGGTACTTATGCTCCACTGAGATGAGAATCCCAGCCTCAGACAAGCTCCCAACACCATCAGTGAGAATTGGCCTGATGAAGACATTAAAAATGAAATGAAAATCCATTAAAAATGTCAGGATTTGGCACACAATGTAGATTATTCAAAAAGGTACCCTTTACCATCAAATAAAAATGGACTTCTGCAAAATACATAATAGCTTCTATGATAACAAAACCTAATTATTCCTGACATAATGGATTCTTAAGAACATAAGAATAGCTATACTGGGTGAATGGTCACGTAGCTAGACCAGTATCCTGTCTTTTGACAGTGGCTGGTGCCAGAACCTTCAGAGGGAATTAAAAGAACAGATCAAGGATCCATTCCCTGTCATCCCAGTCCAAGCTTCTGCTAGCCAGAGGCTTTTGGACACTCGGAACATGAGGTTGCATCCCAGGGTTTCTTGGCTAATGAGAACTGATGGACCTACCTTCAAAGGAATCTAATTCTTTTTTGACCCCATAGTCGTAAGTTTGGCCTTCACATCATATCCTGACAGAAAGTTCTGCAGCTTTACTACATGTTGCAGAAACACTTGTAATTCTTCATGGTTTGAAGAAATACTTCTTTTTCTTTGTTTTAGACTGAAAAATATCATTTTGCCTCTATATAAATCCATGGTATGCTCATATCTTGAATACTGCCTATTAATTTAATTGGATGATCTCAGTTTTGTATGGGGTGAAGGGATAAATAATACTTCCTTATTCACTTTCACCACACCCTTCACGATTTTTTGGACCACCACCACATGTCCCCTTAATTGTCTCTCTTCTAAGATGGACAGTCTTAAAAACATTGTAAGAGAACACTCCCTCCCTCCCCCCAAAAAAGTAAGACAATAAAAAGTATCCTCTAACAAACGGCAGTTCAATCCTAGTGAAGAAAATAGAAAGGAGCATACACTATGGCCTATGAAGTGCAGTGCAGTGAGCTGGGAAGTGGGCAGAGAGGAGCAGGCTTCCAGGTCGCTACCTCAGTGGTGAGTGTGGTGGCCCAATCACTGCTGTTGCCCTGAGGCAGGTCCCCCAGTTGTCCTGTGGCTGGTACTGTTTGGGGGAGAGGGCTCCAAGCAAGGGGTGCAACAGGCAGATAGGGGCAGAGCAGAATCAATGTGGGGGTGGGGCTTGTAGTGGGGTGGTTGCCCTAAGTCCCACATCTAGAGTTCTTAGGCGTGAGTTGCTCAAAGCCTACTGTCACCTTAGGAATGGCCCTGGGTAAAGTATCAACATGGTTTTTGTAAAAGGAAATTATGTCTGACCAATCTACTAAACTTTTTGAGGGTAACAAGCATGTGGACAAGGGCGATTCAGTGGATATAATGTATTTAGAGTTTCAGAAAACCTGTAACAAGGTACTCACCAAGTGCTCTTAAGCAAAGTAACCTCTTAATCCATGGGATAAAGAGGGAAGGTTCAATAATGGATTGGTAATTGGTTAAAAGACAGGAAACAAAAGGTAGGAGGAATAAATGGTTAGTTTTCAGAATGGAGAGAGGTAAATAGTGGTGTCCCCCAAGAGATCTGTATTGGGACCCAATCCTATAGATCAGAAAAAATTGTTCATGCCCTCTGAAACAATGAGGTGGTAAAATTTGCTGATGATACAAAACTACTCAAGATAGTCACATCCAAAGCAGACTGCAAAGAGCTACAAAAAGATCTTACAAAACTGGGTGAGTAGGCAAGAAAGGGAAGAAAAAATTCAATATTGATAAATGCAAAGTAATGCATTTTTGCATTTTGTAAATTTGCAGAGGATACAAAATTATTCAAAATCATTAAGTCCAAAGTTGATTGTAAAGAGTTACAAAAAAAAATCTTACTTTACTTGGTAGATAAATTCCATGTTGATAAATGCAAAGTAATGCACATTGGAAAACATAATCCTAACTATACATATAAAGTGATTGTGCCTATATTAGCTATTACCACCCGACAAAAATCTTGGAGTCATTATTGATAGATCTCTGAAAATACCCACTCAATATGCAGCAACAGTCAAAAAAGCAAACAGAATGTTATGAATCATTGAGAAAGAAATAGATAATAAGACAGAGAATATCAAAATATCGTATTGCCTCTATATAAATCCATGGTATGCTCACATCTTGAATACTGCATGCAGTTATGATTGCTCCATCTCAAAAAAGATATATTAGAATTGGAAAAGGTGCAGAAAAGGGCAACAAAAATGATTAAGTGTATGGAACAGCTTCCATAAGAGAAGCAATTAATAAGACTGGGACTTTACAGCTTGGAAAAGAGATGACTAAGGATGGATAGGATAGATGTCTATAAAATCATGACTGGTGTAGAGAAAGTCAATAAGGAAGCATTATGTACTCCTTCTCATAAGGCCAGAACTAGGAATCACCAAATGAAATTAATAGGCAGCAGGATTAAAACAAACAAAAGAACATTTTTTTTCTCACAATGCACAATTTTTGCCAGAGGATGTTGTGAAGGCCAAGACTATAACAGGGTTCGAAAAAGAATTAGATACATTCATGGAGGATAGGTCCATCAATAGTGATTAGCCAGGATAGGCAGGGATGGTGTCTCTAGCCTCTGTTTCCCAGCACCTGGGAATGGGATGGATTACTTGATGATTACCTGTTCTGTTCATGCCCTCTGAAGCATCTGGTATTGGCTACTGTGTCGGAAGACAGAATTCTGAGCTAGATGGATCTTTGCTCTGATCCAGTATGCACAGTTTTATGTTCCATGCCCCTAATCACTTTTATTTTTCCTTCTCTGCACCTTTTCCAATTCTAATGTATCTTTTTTGACATGGGGTGGCCTAAACTGCACAAAGTATTCAAGGGATGGATATACCATGGATATATATTGTGGTATTATGAAATTTTATTTTTGTCAATCCATTTCTTAATTAATATTCTTTTACCTTTTGCACTGCCACTGCACATTGAGCAGATGTTAACAGAGAGATATCCAAGATCTTTCTTGAGTAGTAACAGCTAGCTAGACCCCCTCATTTTTATTGGAGGTCTAGTTGGGATGTTTGGCAATAAGCATCACTGTACATTAATCAACAATGAATTTCAATTATTTAGTGGCAAAGACACATGGTTTAGTGAGATCCTGTGGCATGTCCAGATAACCTTTGTAACTCTTCATTGCCAGCTTTGGACTTAATGAGCTTAAGTAATTTAGTATTATCTACAAACTTTGCTACCTAATTTTTCATCCCTCTTTCCAGATCATTTATGAATATGTTGAACAGTATGGGTCCGAGATTCCTAGGGGATCCCTGCTATTTATATTTTATTTATTTACATATATTGCTTTCCATTATAAAAACTGGCCATTTATTCCTAGCCAATGTTTCCTATTTTTGTACCAGTCACTGAGCCAAGAGAGGATCTTTCCTCTTATCCCATGACAGTTTATCTTGCTTCAGAGGCTTTGGAGAGGAATATTGTGAAAGTTCAAGTATGCTACTATATCAACATCCCCCTTGTCCTCATGCTTGTTGACACTGTCAAAGAATTCCAATGGATTGATGAGGCATGATTTCCCTTTACGAAAGTTGTGTTGACTCTTCCCCAATATATCATGTTCATCTATGTGTTTGAAAACTAGGTTCTTTACTATAGTTTCAACCAATTTGCCTGGCACTATATTTAAGCTTGCTGGTCTGTAATTGCTGGGATTGCCTTTGCAGCCTTTTTTAAAAAGTGGATTTACATTAGCATTCCCCAGTCATCTGGTACTGTAGCTGATTTAAGCAATAGGTTACCTACCAGGGGTGGATATACGGCAGGGCGAGCAGGGCGGCTGCCCCGGGCCCTGCGCTTCAAGAAGCCCCGCGCATGCGCCGTGTCAAAAAGGGGGCCCCGCGAAATTGTGCTGTCCTGTGCCCCACAAAATCCTCATCTGCCGCTGTTACCTACCATGGTTAGTAGCTCTGCAATTTCATATTTTAGTTGTTCCTTGAGTAGAACCACACATATGTAAAGGTATAAGGTACATGTATTCTCTCCAGGCAAAAAGGATTCCCCAGGGAAGGAAAAATGAACAGAAATCTAGCACTGGTGAATGTTTGACTTACCCCAAGTTATAGAACTAAAATTTTTAAAACTGCTTAATTTTCACCATGTCAGAACCTTCATTTTATAATTTACTTACATGTAGCAGCAACACTGCAGCAAGGAAGGACTGTCCCTGACAATAGCCAATTTCTTCATCATAGACTGAGTATGCCTAGAAAAAAATAAAGTTTTACTTTATTAAATATTTAAAATTCATGCAGTTCTTGTCTCATAATACAGTATTCAGATCATGGCATATTCTGGATCTGGAAGCACTAAAGTGCATGGAATTGTAACCACTTTGGTGAAAGCTTAATGTGCATCAAATAAAACATGTATACTTTACAGTATTCTTTGTCCTCTATCAACACTGTCTATTTGCAAAGGTACTGCTTTCACTGCATGAGAATGTTGGGTCTTGTTCTACTCCCACTTAAACGAGTGTGAATCAGTAGTAATTCCACTGAAATAGAGTTAAATCAGTGTAAAACTGATGTGAGGAGAATTAGAACAGTTACCTTTAAAAAAAGCCAAAGGTACATGGGGACCTGAGAATGTTTAGAAGAAAACCACCAAGAGTAAGTTTAAACTTAAATTTTCACCATAAGACAGTTTTCCCTGCCTCATTAATTTTCAGAAAAGAAATAATAATACTCAGCTGGCTCTTAACAAGGTTGTAATTCCATGGAGTATTTCTAGTGACATTATAGGAATGAGGCTTAAAACAATGTTTTCCAAACATTTGAAAGCTTCCTTTCAAGGAAATGTAACTAACTGCACCTCCTTCCAAGCCATCCTGGCATTGTTAAAAGTCTATTAATATTTTAGAATTTTAATTAAATGGATTTAAAAAACAATTTGATATAAGTCCTTATATTTTTATTTTGTAGATCTTAATAATACCACCTACCTCCCCTCCTTTCCCACGTTTTAAAAAGTAGTAAAACAGTTAACATAGGGGAAAAAACTATCACTGACATCTGAATTAGGACCCCCTGAAATTAATGGTTCCATTCAGGCCTCAAAGCTTTTATTTCAAGCTCTCTGAAAGCTCAGGAAGACATTACATCAGTTGCATTTTAGCGCATGTTTAAGTACTTTCCTCTCAACCATAACAGCTAGAGACTACTTTAAAAAAAGCTGAAACTGCAGAAAAAATCCTTCATCTTATCCTCCCCTGGTGTAAAGTTCCTGAGAGATCATATGCCAATCATGAGATTAGCACTGCATCTGTGGAGCTCTAACTTCCGCTGGAGATAGGCATTCCTGAATCAGAGAACAGCAAACAGCCCTCATACTCACTGTGAAGAAATCAAGCTCTTCAGCCATAGATTCTACAGATATGTTATGAGCAATCGGGTACCATGAGAAACCTCATGATGTAATTCATAGAATCAAAGAGCTGGAAGTCCAGCCCCCCACCCAAGGCAGAACCAATGCCAACTAAATCAACCCATCCAGGGCTTTGTCAAGCTGAGACTTAAAAACTTCTAGGGATGGAGAGTCCACCACCTCCCTAGATAACCCATCCCAGTGCTTCACCACCCTCCTAGTGAAATAGTTTTTCCAACCTAGACCTTCCCCACTGTAACTTGAGACAATTGTTCCTTGTTTTGCCATCCATCACTACTGAGAACAGCCTCTCTCCATCCTCTTTGGAACCTCCCTTCAGGAAGCTGAAGGCTGCTATCAAATCCCCCCTCACTCTTCTCTTCTGCAGGCTAAATAAACCCAAATCCCTCATTCTCTCCTCATAGGTCATGCACTCCAGCCCCCGAACCATTTTGGTCGCCCTCCGTTGGACCCTCTCCAATGTGTCCACATCCTTTCTATACTGGGGGCCCCAGAACTGGATACAATTCACATGGAAGTTTCATGTTGCCTGTATTCCTGACGGTACACTTAATGAGATGCAACATAGTTTTATAATAGCACTATTCATCCCGTGATCCATATGTCTGACTAATGTACCAAATGTTGCTTTGATTTTGTTGTTGCATCTCCCAAACACGTAAAATAAGTACTGTATTTGTAATTCTAAAACAAATCCACACATATACTCATTAAATCCTCAATGTAAGTGATGCACTACTTCTGTACACAAACGATCTTCTACACAGGCAAAGTGCAGGATAAACAAAAGGTTAATAAAAAAGAATTTTTCACCATCTATGTCTGATTCTCTGATAACTTTTTGCACTTTGCCTCTTCTGAAAGTGTTTTTAGGGCGATTTTTTCCTCTTTGGAAGATAGTACATTTTGAACACCCAGAAACATGATATTACTTCACAAAATAAAACAGACATAGCTGAGTTCCAAATAATACATTTTATTTTAATATGAAACAAATAGCAAGAGCCATCAACACAGGCTATGTATGTCTCAGCTGCCACAAATGTGAATCACAAAACCATCTCCATGCCCTACCAAATATCTGATCCTGCGAGATAGTAGTTTGAATTGGGAACTTGTGTAAGTGTTTTGTTTCTTAGGCCTAGTTTAAGCTAACCCCTGCGACTGATCTAATCCACATGACTTCAGCTATGCAAACAGCATAGCTAAAGTAGATGTACTTACCACTGCATCTTGTGTGAGATAAGGTCTTCGGGGGCTGCTCTCCCATCAACACTGGCTACTCCTCTCATCCTCGTGGAACTGGCTACTCCTCTCATCCTCGCCAGTGTCAACGAGAGAGAGTTCTAGATTGATTTATCGCATCTAATCAGACACAATAAATCAATCGCTGCAGGGTTGATCCTCAGTGTAGTGGAGACGAGGCCTAAGTCTCAGATGAGACAATGCTGCAAATTTTACTAGCTGGGGATACACTGGATAGTGTGCAAATAGGATAGTGTAGTCAGCTTTTTGAAAGGTGTGGTAACACATGAAAGGCAGAAATACAGAGGTAGTCATATCTTCGATCAGATGTGACCTTTTAGGCAACCTTTCCCTTGCCTTTGTACAGATGTTCACAATGTTGGGAGAATTACTAACATAACTCACAATGTTTCTGATCATAGAAATCAAATTCAGTATTGTGTTTTTCTGGAGCCCTTCTGAACTAGGGATGTGAATGGTTAACCGGTTTCCTGGTTACAGTTAACTGACACGGGCAGGGAGTGCTCCCGCCTGGCTACAGCAGTTCCTGTCCACAGTGAGCCCAGTCCAGCACAGTGGGGAGTGGGGAGCTCCATCCCAGCTGGAGTAGCCCCGCCTGCCCCTATTTAAACAGTTAATTAGTTAAACAATGTTTAACCAGTTAACTGATGAAACAGGAGTTTACATCCCTATTCCGAACTTCCATGGTATTTGTGAAGCTGCCATCATCAAGTGAGTCAGTGGCAATGAATCCTTTCCTCAGTATCTGGGAAGAAAGCCACTTTCACTTCTGTTTCAAATTCCTTTAGCATATTTTTAGAGCAAGACCGCACACATAAAACTTTCATGTGTTGCATATTCATTGGGGTCTTGTTGCAGTGCTTCCAGTAATGCTGGAGGACGCTCTAAGAGCATTAAAATACATATAAGATTTTTTTAGTGCTGGTCCATATTTCACTCATGAAATGCATGGCCACCTCCTATACTAGAGTGAGAGTAACAGATTTCTAACAAAGCATTTTTCCTGCAAAATATTTGTTGGATTAACTGTCTCCATTTTGGCACTGAGGCTGGTAATAACTGCACAATCTGAGGCAGACTCTGAGTGTTAACAACGTATACAGCAGCAAATAAAGGTGCTGTGTTGGTAACAAAGGGGGAACTAATACAGTATTCCTCATTTCAGAAATTTCATCACTACTGCCCACAATGTAATGTGTCACATTCACTAGTATGTTTCTCACGGTCATAGCCCTAGGCTGGGTGACAGATTCTTAAAATATCAATGTGGTCTGAAAAACAACCATGCTTACTCTTACTCATCTGAAGCAACCAGCTACAAAGCAAAGAAATAATTGCCTTTAAATATCATGTATAAAATCTTCCAAATCAGGGCTCTCCAGTTTCATTTATGTATTGTGGCATATGAAATCACAACCATCTGGGTCTATCTCACAATATCTCAGTGGATGGGTTATTGGCCGCTCTCAAAAGCTGAGAGAAACTTGTCCTAGTTGACAGTTAACTTCTTTGGCCAACAACCCTAAAATAATTATTAATGATTTCTGCCAGGCAAGGCTATAACAGACATAAATGGGAGTTGCAAAGTAAACAGAGTCTCTAAGCTATCTCTTTTTTTGCTTTAATTGCCAGGTGCTAAAGCAGAAGTAGCTCCGAAGTCCTCTGTAGAGTCTGAGTAACAATTCTAGAAAGTGTCTGTAAACAGTGTTCATTAAATGTATTTCTTAAGAGGAGCCCACAAGTGTCCTGACTAGGGAATCTCATGTATTCATATTTCCTACTGCATTTATAGCCTCCCTGTCTGGAAACTAGTTGTGATCCACAGATAATATCATTTTATCTTACTAAACTTTTGGTTGTATTAAACATGGAGTAACCAGAACACAGACAACAACTCAGATCTATTCTTTTTATCATCTGCTCAAATATAATGAGATTAATATCCTCAATTAGCTAAGGAAACAGATTCACATAAACAGCTTAATACTAAAACTGAAACCTGATTACTAATTTAGACAAATTTAGCTAGAGGTTACTAGGTAGGAGAACTCCATGGTGCCTAAGTGGCTTGATCTATCATTCTTGTAAATAGATGTAGATTTTGTTAAGTATTTAATTAAAATCAGTCTCCTGGTCTACTAACCCCAAGCACTGAATCAATATAAAATGTTTTTAATTAAGAGTTAAAATGGAATGGATGCTGGACATGTCCTAACCAATGCCAGGACTGGTTTAAAAAATAGTGTTAATTAAGAAAAAGCAATAAAGGAATATTTTTTTCATCTGAGTTCCCATACCTCTATCAATTTGTGGGCCTTCATTCCTTATTTATTTAGTCCTTTCAAAAATTGCTTCATATCTTCCTTTTAAAGGGCAGTGCTCTTCAGTAGCAAACACCCAAAGAAATAGCCAATAATTTATTTCCAACATTCACTAATTTTTTCACACTTTGAAGAAAAAACATTGCTATTATTGTTTTACGTTTTAAAAAAATTATCTAAACAGTAACACAAAATTAATAACAAATGACAGACATTACACAGAATTCTATCTGTGGTGGGCAATTAGTTACATAACAGATAATTGGTTTGAAAATAGCAACAGCTAACTAGCTCAAAGAGATTTTAAAACAAGTATGTTCTACATCAATTAATTATAGATAGAAAGTCCCGGGACATTCTATAGTAAGTATTCTTGAGGTACATGCTCCTTTTTCATCATAAAAATTTCATTTCATGGTAGAGAACTTGTAGATAGAAACATAGAAACTGTGATAACAGATCAGACTAATGTTTCCTCTATTTCAGTATCCTACCAGATGCTGCAGAGGAAGGTGCAAAAAACCACAAATGGGTAATTATGGAGTAACATGCCTATTGAGGGAGTTTCTGCCTAACCTCAGGAAATTAGAGGTTGGATTATGCTCTGAAGCATAAGGATTTACATCCCTTGTAATATTTCAAATCTTATCTTATGTAACTGCTTAATGTTCTTATTCACATTAATATTGAGCCCTTTTAAAATATTTTAATATACACCCTTGAAACCCACTGCCACAAGATATCAAGACCACAAGTTCACAGCACATATAAATAGCATGGAAAAGATTAAAAACATTTGAAGCACCTGCCTAGCGATTAATCAAAGAAAAGACAGGCAGTCATATTAAAGCAGGATTTGGAGAATTACCCTAGCCTTCTTGTCAGGGTGAGACTTGTGCTGCTAGGTCCCAAGGCCACAATCAAGAGGGCTAGAGATTTTTTTTAAAATATTTGATTCTGAAGAAATCAACTGCATCCACCCAGGAAAGTTTCATACTCACGCAAGGTGAGTGGATTTTTCAAGCCTTGTGTTTGGTATATTTCATAGAATCATAGAATAATAGGACTGGAAGGGACCTCGAGAGGTCATCGAGTCCAGCCCCCTGCCCTCAAGGCAGGACCAAGCTCCGTCTACACCATCCCTGACAGATGTCTATCTAACCTGTTCTTAAATATCTCCAGAGAGGGAGATTCCACCACCTCCCTTGGCAATTTATTCCAATATTTGACCACCCTGACAGTTAAGAATTTTTTCCTAATGTCCAATCTAAACCTCCCCTGCTGCATTTTAAGCCCATTACTCCTTGTCCTGTCCTCAGAAACCAAGAGGAACAAATTTTCTCCTTCCTCCTTGTGACACCCTTTTAGATATTTGAAAACCGCTATCATGTCCCCCCTTAATCTTCTTTTTTCCAAACTAAACAAGCCCAGTTTATGAAGCCTGGCTTCATAGGTCATGTTCTCTAAACCTTTAATCATTCTTGTTGCTCTTCTCTGTACCCTTTCCAATTTCTCCACATCTTTCTTGAAATGTGGCGCCCAGAACTGGACACAGTACTCCAGCTGAGGCCTAACTAGTGCAGAGTAGAGCGGCAGAATGACTTCACGAGTTTTGCTTACAACACACCTGTTGATACAACCTAGAATCATATTTGCTTTTTTTGCAACAGCATCACACTGTTGACTCATATTCAACTTGTGGTCCACTATGACCCCTAGATCCCTTTCCGCCATGCTCCTTCCTAGACAGTCGCTTCCCATCTTGTATGTATGGAACTGATTGTTCCTTCCTAAGTGGAGCACTTTGCATTTCTCTTTATTAAACCTCATCCTGTTTACTTCTGACCATTTCTCTAACTTGCTAAGGTCATTTTGAATTATGTCCCTATCCTCCAAAGAAGTTGCAACCCCACCCAGTTTGATATCACCTGCAAACTTAATAAGTGTACTCTCTATCCCAGTATCTACATCATTGATGAAGATATTGAACAGTACGGGTCCCAAAACAGACCCTTGCGGAACTCCACTTGTTATCCCTTTCCAGCAGGATTTAGCACCATTAACAACTACTCTCTGACTATGGTTATCCAGCCAATTATGCACCCACCTTATCGTGGCCCTATTTAAGTTATATTTGCCTAGTTTATCAATAAGAATATCATGCGAGGCCGTATCAAATGCCTTACTAAAGTCTAGGTATATGACATCTAGGTATATGACATCCACCGCTTCTCCCTTATCCACAAGGCTCGTTATCCTATCAAAGAAAGCTATCAGATTAGTTTGGCATGACTTGTTCTTCACAAACCCATGCTAGCTATTCCCTATCACTTTATTACCTTCCAAGTGTTTGCATATGATTTCCTTAATTACCTGCTCCATTATCTTCCCTGGGACAGACGTTAAACTGACCGGTCTGTAGTTTCCTGGGTTGTTCTTATTCCCCTTTTTATAGATGGGCACAATATTTGCCCTTTTCCAGTCTTCTGGAATCTCCCCTGTCTGCCATGATTTTTCAAAAATCATAGCTAAAGGCTCATTTCAACATACAAAGTTTGGTTTTGTTCTTTTTTTTTCAGTAATCTGTAACATTTTTCATTGCAAAGCATCACTAAAAGCTTTACTTCATCAATTTACCCTCAACAATAAGGGTGCTACCTATAGGGACTATCACAATGTTAAATATCTAACAAGACCATCCACAGTAGTTTTCAAGGCAACCTCATTTAGGAGCACCTAGGTTATTTTTTCAGACAAAGTCATGCTCTCAATGAAGTCAATGGGAATTTTACCATTTGTTTGACTAGAAACAGGACATGTCCCTGAATGACCTGGGACAATTTAGCTAACCTTTATGCTAGTATTCTTCTTGGACTGCTACTCAGAAATCTATGCTTACTGTCCTAAGTGAAGAGAGATTCCTATACTTTCCCTTCCCCCCACAATGACACAGGATTTTTCAAATTAAAACACCAGACTTCTGACCAGACTGCCAGTAGAGACTTACATCTTATCTTGTTCAACTAATGAATAACAAACAGAAACTGAGCCACATCTACACGATCAATAGCTTCTTTATAACAGCTATCTGTCTTCGGCAACTTGTAAGGGATTTTCAAGTTATCATAACATCAATCGCACCTGCTGGGATCAACACAACCTCCTAAAATAGCACTAGTGACACAGAGTACTCTAGTGACCCAAACAGAAGAATGCAGAAATCTAGGGTCAACAGAAATGGTCTTTTTAAAAAAACAGTCATTGAAAATTGATTGCGATCTTAACCATTAGTATAATTAACTAGATTTTAAAATTAGAAATATATACATTTCAAAGGTGAATAGAAATACTTCTGGCCTGAACTGCAACTCTCAGATTTCTGTGATTCTGCTGCTATTAGTGAATGATGCCACTAACGCCTGGGCAGTCAATAATGGATTTAAAGTAGCTATTCTTTTACACAGTAATTTCAGGAACCAACTACCTCTGGAACTGGCCTTCATATGCAAATTTCACTATCTTTTAGAGATAGAACAAAGACATGAACTGGATGGGCCGCTAATTTAAAACCCAAATGACATCAAAAGCTAAGTATGGGACACTTACGGCCCACGCTATTAGCCTCATTTAGCATAGGCACTATAATTGACTGGGTTTTTTTTTTCTACCCCTCTCCCTTCTTTTTCTGCTTTAAATTTGAGGGTTGTCTCCCTTCTGCGCCTATCATCTGAAGAAGTAGGTTCTGCCCACAAAAGCCCACGATACTATCTATATATTTTGTTAGTCTCTAAGGGTATGTCTACACTACAGCGTTATTTCTTAATAGCTTACTTTGAAATAATGCGTCTATGCACAAAATCCATTTAGAAATTGCTTTTTGCTATTTTGAAATAGCGCGTCCACACTGAGTGGACACTGAATCACATTTAAGGCTGGCTGGAACCAGGTACAGCAGAGCATCAGGTCAGGAGTTAGCCTGGTCCGCTGGGGGGGGGGGGGCACTAGCTGCGCCCCCCCCCCCCCGCCACAGCAGACCAGGGAGACGCGGGCGGCAGACCGAGACCCACCGCAGTCCCACCGCCCGGGTCCTCCGCGGCTTTGCTCCGCGTCTCCCTGGTCTGCTGGTCTCCAGCAGACCAGCAAGACGCGGAGCAAAGCCGCGGAGCACGCGGGCAGCGGGACAGCCACGACGCGTCTGGGCTGTCCCGCTGCCAGCGTGCTCCACGGCTTTGCTCAGCGTCTCCCTGGTCTGCTTCCCCCCCCAGCAGACCAGGGAGACAAGGAGCAGCTTTTCTCGCCCCGGAGGACGCGAGCGGCGGGCCTGCGCCGCATCTGGGTGTCCCGCCGCTCCCGTCCTCTGGGGCAAGAAAAACCCCGTTCGTAACTGCGGATCCGACATAAGTCGGATCTGCGTAACTCGGGGACTGCCTGTACTTATTTTTGTGGCAATACCACATTTCTAAGGATGGTCTGAGAGATATGCCAACAATGTGTGTTGAAGGAATTAAGCCTTTATATTACCAGAGTTTTAGTCTAATAGAATTGCCTTTAGAGTATACTTGTGCTAACAGATATGCGCTGTACTTCAATGACTCTATCCTTCCAGGAGCTGATTTTGAATTAAGTTTCTTTTTTAATGTGCAGCGGAGGGTCTTATATAAGAATCTGAGCTCTTTGTCATTTCTTTATGCACAGGCAGAACTAAAGCTGTGTCAAAGTGGGAGCTGTAGGGTTTTCACCTTTCTTAGCTCCGAACTGCCTTTTCTGACTCTCATATAATCCACCTCTCTTCTTCCTTTTGCTCTGCCCACAGCAAGAATCTGGCTGTTGCTCTTATAATTGGGTTGCAAGAGAAAGCATATTGCACAGAACAAACCGACACTGCTCTGTCCCCCATGGCTAGGGTATTCAAGCAGACTGTGCATGCTGTAACACAGTCTGCTGGAGTCTTAGAGTATCACCTCTGGGGTACTGTGACTCCCAAGACTGCACCTGAGCTTGAATCCGGAGCTCTCATTTAACAACATATAGAGCTAAGAGGCCAGAAGATTATTCACTTCCTGTTTGGTCTCTTAATAATTTTTGTTGCACCATTATTTCCAGCTCAGCCTCCACATCAGTTGAACAGCTACTTGTATGTCTATGCTGCAAAGTAACAATATTATTCCACTATTTTATCTAAAGCTGGGACATCTTAGCTGTATCATATATACTCCCTCCCATCCCACTGTGTTTACATAGAGTTATGATTACTGAATTATTTACTCCATTTATGAAGTAGCCACTGCAAGGCATTTCAGTTTCACACAATAAGCCTCATGCAGAGCTATAGCGACAATTGGAGAGCTGGAGAATGAAGAAAATTTACCATCTCTTTAGGCAGGCCTCTTAGCACAATAAATCATTTATTTTCTTTCCAGTACTGTGTAGCTTCACAAACCTGACCATCTGATGCAATCTCAGCAGAAAATTCATATGTGAGACCAGCATTACTCCTTCCTAGCTGATGCACAGAGGGAGGGCCTTATTAATACATACATTGAAGAGGAGAATGTTACAAAATTGCTTTTCAACCCTATAAGTAAAAAACTCTAAAATTACATTGAAAAAAGTCTTTAAATAGATACTGTTTATGCTTTAAGCTCCTCCAGGTACTGGCATAACAGGTTGTAATAGGAGTCGGGCCTGCCCACTGACTAGCAACAGAGAGGCAGATGAAGATAACTTTTCATATTGTAACATATGGGGAACTCTGGGGGGCAGGAAAGACAAGTAACAATGTTTCATACTGAAGCAAAATACAGGACTATGTAGCACTTTAAAGACTAACAAGATGGTTTATTAGATGATGAGCTTTCGTGGGCCAGACCCACTTCCTCAGATCAAGTAGTGGAAGAAAATAGTCACAACCATATATACCAAAGGATACAATTTAAAAAAATGAACACATATGAAAAGGACAAATCACATTTCAGAACAGGAGGGAGATGCGGGGGGGGGGGGGGAAGGAAGTTAAGTGTCTGTGAATTAATTATATTAGAGGTGGGGAGAGTTAGATGTCTGTGAGCTAATGGTATTAGAGGTGATAATTGGGGAAGCTATCTTTGTAATGGGTAAGAGAGCTAGAGTCTTTGTTCATTCCTTTCCGGAGAGTGTCGAATTTTAACATGAATGACAGTTCAGAGGATTCCCTTTCAAGTGCAGATGTAAAAGGTCTTTGTAGCAGAATGCAGGTGGTTAAGTCATTGAGAGAGTGTCCTTTCTGGTTGAAATGGCAAGAAACTGTTTTTTCTTTGTGATCTTGTCTGATATCTGTTTTGTGGGCATTAATCCTTTGGCGAAGTGTCTGAGATGTTTGTCCAATGTACATAGCAGATGGACACTTTTGGCACGATAGCATAAATTATATTTCTGGATGCGCAGGAATATGTGTTCTTGATCTTATAACTCACTTGGGGTTAGGTCCAATAATGGTATCAGCAGAATGAATATGTGGACAAAGCTGGCAACGGGGTTTGTTGCAAGGGAAGGTACCAGGGTTGGTATTAGTGTGGTATGTCCTGTGGCGGTTGGTAAGAATCATCTTGAGGTTAGGTGGTTGTCAATAGGAGACTATGGGTCTGTCTCCCAGAGCCTCTTGGAGTATGGTATCCTGTTCCAATATAGGCTATAGTTTATTGATAATGTGTTGGACAGGTTTAAGTTGGGGATTGTAGGTGATGACAAGTGGTGTTCTATTGTTGGTTTTCTTCGGTCTGTCTTGAAGTAGATGGTTTCTAGATATTCGTCTGGCTCTTTCAATTTGCTTTTTTATTTCTCCGGGTGGGTAGTTGAGGTTTATAAATGCTTGGTAGAGATCCTGAAGCTTCTGGTCTCTGTCAGTGGGATTAGAGCAGATACGGTTGTATCGAAGGGCTTGGCTATAGACGATGGATCGTATGGTGTGTTCTGGATGGGAGCTGGAAGCATGTAGGTAACTGTATGAGTTTTCTGTAGAGAGTGGTGTCTAATTTTCCATTGCTGATTTGTACTGTGGTGTCCAGGAAGTGGATCTCTCGTGTAGAATGGTCCAGGCTGAGGTTGATGGTGGGGTGTAGGTTGTTGAAATCTCTGTGGAATATCTCCAGTGTTTCTTGGCCATGCGTCCAGATCATAAAGATGTCATCGATGTACCGTAGGTAGAGAAGGGGTGAAAGTGGACGGGAGTTGAGGAAACGTTGTTCTAGGTCAGCCATAAAGATGTTAGCATACTGCGGGGCCATGCGTGTACCCATGGCTGTGCCGCTGATCTGGAGGTATAAGTTGTTCTCAAACTGGAAATAATTGTGGGTGAGAACAAAGTTACATAGGTCTGCTATCAGGTTGGCAGTGGTGTCCTCTGGGATAGTGTTTCTAATTGCTTGTAATCCGTCTTCATGTGGGATGTTGGTATATAGAGCTTCTACATCCATGGTGGCAAGGATGGTGTTATTGGGGAGGTTATCGATGTTTTGTAGTTTCCTTAGGAAGTCAGTAGTGTCTCGGAGATAGCTGGGAGTGTTGGTTGTGAAGGGTTTGAGAAGAGAGTCTACATAGCTGGATAGACCAGTAGTGAGCGTGCCAATACCAGAGATGATGGGACGTCTGGGGTGCCCAGGTTTATGGATCTTGGGAAGCAGATAGAACAATCCTGGTCGGGGGTCAGAAGGTGTTTCTGTGTGGATTTGTTCCCGAGTAGCTGTGGGGAGGCTTTTAAGGAGACAGTGTAGTTTCATGTTTCATACTGTAACTTATGGGGAATACTGGGGGGGGCAGGGAAAATAAGAATGTTGCAAATGTGAGGTTTGGGGGTTCACTGATGCCCTTAGATGGGAAAACACCCAGGACACTCTGGTAGGTGTGTGTGGGGAGAGACACCTGCAAGCTGGCAGGCCCAGGCTGCCGGAGCAGGGGTGAGTGCAGCTGAGCCCAGGCTGGAGCCACACAGAACAGGAAGAGAGGAGTATCATTCCTGCAAGAACCAGCATCCTGGCAGGGAGGTGCAGGAAGCAAGGCTTGCTCCTGCAGAGCCAACAGTCCAGCATTGGTCCCCCCTCTTCCTCATGAGGTGGGAAATTCCATCCGCAGCCGACAGCCTAATGGAGAGGCCAAGACTGCAAGGCTCACCCGTCCGGAGCAAGGCGGCCAACCTCTGGGTCCTCTTCCCAGGGACACAGTGGAGGGGAATATGGCTGGGCTCACAATTCCTCCTTCTGCAGCCCTTCCTGCACTCAATGGTGGGGAGAGGAAGCCCAGGGAGCCCGTGGGAGCCAAGGCCAAAAGGGGCAGTGCCTGTGGGCACCAGGGATGCCAAAATAAATTTCACCCGGGGCACCATTTTCCTTAAGACCAGCCCTGCAGTCACCAATTACCTTGCAGCCCCCTGAGTGTCTTGTGGCTGTGCAGCTTCAGTCCAGAGCCCTGACCCCAACGGCCTGCCAGAAGGACACAAGCCTCACACTGGCTTTACTATTCCTGACAGGCTGACTTTAGTACCATTCTAGCTCTGATTTGGCCCCCAAATCATCCTACTGCAGGGACCAGTCCCTCTTCCTGCACCATCACAGAGAAAATGTTCCATTTTCTGCCTTTACAAGACACGGTAACACATTGCAATCTGTTAGCTTTCTAGAAGCACCCACTTTACAGATCTTATACAGCTCTGATGATTCATAGCGAAAGCAAAATAGGTTTGTTAACATAAGAGCATGGATTAAGTAATGCCAAGCAAAAAGGATAAAGATAGAGATGGTTACAAGCAAACAGTGAAAACATATATCTAAAAGACTAAACAATCTAAAACAATACAGCCTTTGTTCAAGATGGTTTCTCTGACCCAATCTCCTTTCCAATTTTTATTCACCAGGACTTATACAGTGATCAGATTGCCTGGTTCCTTTGTCTCCTGAGGTGAAGGAGAAAGACTCTCTCTTTCTCTCTTATATCCCCAAAAGGACTGTTTCCGTCTTACAAGTCAGGAAGGGATCCTCGGGATTCAGTCTTCTGTGTCTCTCTGTCTCTTGTTTTTCAAGTGCAGGATCAGGACGACCCTTACCAGTTTAGTTTGATGGTTTTATTTATGGTGAATAGAAATATTGAGATAAACATGTTCTAGTAACAGCACAAAAAGGGAATCTGTAACTTCATATTGAATATTAAAGCATGCATCTGACAAGATACTAATAACGATCATGTTATTAGCTTTTACATAATACCTCCCAAGGCATATTATGTCCAAATATTAATGCAACAGGTGTGAGTACAGGAATGTTTAGGATCACGGACAAAGTTCCCTCTAATCTTTTCCATGTAGATGCAGATTTTTTCCATTTGCGCATAGAATTTTTTTATATGCACTGAAGCATGTGTGAATGTGCACCACCAGCAGATACAAAAAAATCTAGCTGTGGCCACTCTGCTAATCCACTGGGCGGCATCTGAATCTCCCGAGTGGCCACACAAAGGCATATTTTACAGGGAACCCTGGTCACAGGAAGAGAGCACTGAAGGAAAGGACACTGTAATGGAGTGAATCGGGAAAGAGGTTAGATGGATAAACAAAGAAGAAATTATCTGACTAGCGTTACAGAGCAGCTTTGCCACACTGAAGGATAAGCCAAAGAGCAAACAATCAAACTAGGAACATCACAGTATAAAAGTCGTGTCATAATGATAGCATAAATCAATAAAGTGTGTCCAATACATTATCTCCTATAGCTAAGAGAGTCCGAAGGAAAGTACATTGGGCATGATCGTTACTAACTGCTCCAGAAAAATAGCTTTCTGAGGACCAAAAACACAGTGACTCAGACAATCGCTGCAGTGGGATTATGTTATTCCATTGTAAACCAATTGATGTGCTCAATAATTCATCCCCATTTCCACAAGCATAATTAGGATTAAGAACAAACTACAAACCAGATGAGCAAAAAGAGACAAAGTGTCCAGTAATGAAAGGTGCCATGTCATAAATGACTTGGGGGCTTTTTCAGTGCCCCAGTTCTTAATGGAAACACTGACACTCACTCTGAGCCTCTGAAGTAAAACACAGCCATGTCTGCAGAAACAGGTGAGTGCTAAATTTATTTGTGTTTTGTTCTTTGTACAATAGGATTATTAACCTAGGCAAACTGGAATATTGATTTCTCTGCAACATATGTTATTTTTCCTATTAAAGTCACAGCAGTTGCTTCTCCATCATATAGGAGCTGCTTTAATCAGAAAATGAGAAAACAAGACATGTCTCAAATTAAATTGTGCACTGCAGATGCACCAAACCAAAATAGCTGAGAAGACTATTTCTGCCCATTGCTCCGCATCTCAATATCATAGTGTCTTTAACTAGAAGTAGGTCACCAGCACTATTCCATTATACTCTGACACACAGAATGAATTCTTCAAAAATAACCTTTAATTTTCATAAAATTTACAAAACTGCAAGAAATAAAAACCTTTTTAAAGAAAATATTTGTTCTTTTCTCATCAGTCATCACCATCTTCAGCCATACAAATTCCTTTTTAGAGTTTTAATTTCATCACACAACTATGCTGCAACTGAAAAAGCTTCAAACTTTCCTGATTTCCTTCTATTCTGAAGAGATTAAGAGAAGAAACAAGAACTGACAGACCCATTAAAACATGGCAGTGAGCTTTTAAGTCTTCCTTCTTATCTGATGGCTCAGATCATTTCTCATTTCACAGGAGCACAGAGAAACTCTCTTATCTTCAGCTTTCTACTCTCCTATTTTAGAATACAGAGACCTTTCCTAGCCCTATTAAACAGCAGCATTCTTCAAATATCTCCTGTTTTCACATTAGGAGAGCAGCAGGAGTGCACAGTATCCGTTAAAAGACTCTCTCTAATACAAAGCTGCAAAGCCATTGCTCTCAGCACTGAAGATTTTCATGAAATCACATTTCTCTTATAAGAAAGTTCATTAATTTTTATAAACAGTTCTTCTAAAACTTGACAAGGCTCTTGTACTATGTAGCAAACTCAGGACCAGATTAGATATAGGCACAATAGACACATTCCCAAGGCCCGAGCTTGCAGACATGTGATGCTATCAGACTGAATTCTGAGGTTTGGTTTTTTCAAATTACTTTTTCTTGCCCTGATAGTACTATCATCGAGTGGCTGCCTCCTGGGCACCCTTCTAAAGTCTCAGCAGCCCCCCAGCCTCGATTTTCCTCTTCCAGGCACTGATGCCTGCCCATGTTCTTCACCATATATGATAAAGTGGCCATGCCTGGCAGGTGCACCTGAAGCAGGCCACAGCACAACCAGCACACTAGGCTCACTTTCTCATTTCCCCCCCCAGAATCCTCAGTAACTCCACACAAGCTTTTGCAGCATGAATAGCTAGCCTATTATTGAGATTAACTCATTACAAAAGGGAATACTGAGGACTGACTGAGAAGACAGCCTTCAAGTACTTTGACGGTTGTTATAAGCCACTGAGGATAGAACAAGTAGTAATGAGTTTAAATTGCAACATGGAAGATTTAGGTTAGACATCAGGAAACATTTCGTAAATATAAGGTAGTTAAGCATTGAAACAAATTACCTAGGGAGGTTGTAATGTAGAATCTATGTAATTGGAGGTTTTCAAGAACAGGTTAGACCATGGGTTCTCACACTGGGGGGCGTGAAGAAATTCCAGGGGGGCGTGAGGGGACCCAGCCACACACCCCTGTCAATCCCACCCCAAGTTTTGCTGTTATTTTTTTGGGAGGCGGGCGTGAGGGTTTCTCAAAAATCAGAAAGGGGGCGTGATACCAAAAAGTTTGGGAACCACTGAGTTAGACAATCACTTGTCAGGGATGGCCTTGATAATACTTAGTCCTGCCTCCATTTGGGAATGGTACTGGATGATTTATCGGGGTCTCTTTCAGCCCTAAATTACTATGATTCTAGGATTACTGAGAGTCTAGCCTTAAAATCTATTAATCTAAATACTCTCTCATAAACTCATTCATCCCACCTGTCCAATTCCTAATCCATTTTTTTATCATCTCCTCACCAGTGCTTTTGCTCCTAGTTTTTCAACTTGACTGCTGACAGTTATTGTGCTCCCAGAAGAAATGGGGGAGGAGAGGCACAAGAGGGTGGGCGAGCCCTATGCTTCCTCCAGCTTGGAAGAAGCAGAGATGCCAGGCTCTTCCCTATCACAGAAGCAGCAGTACAGGATACTACACTCACCCAAAAGCTGGAAGTTGCTGGCAATAGTGGCCCTTATTCCTCCTGATCAGCCAGGGATCTTCCCTTCCTCTGACTACTGGGAGATGTGACAGTACATTTGCCCTCTTTTCTACCTACAGAATGCCAGAGCTAATGACCCTTGTATTCTCCCCCAGTAACTAAGGCTCTTGCTCATACGGATTCCTGCTCCAGGGGCCTGGCAGGAGCCTGCTTCTTTTTCAGACTGCCTTCCTCTGGATTGCTAACTTTGGCTCCTCCCTGACTGGCAGGGCTTCTCCGAGCAATGGAAGGATGCCTCTTAAACCTTGGTGTAGTGCCCTCCTTGAATAGTTTGGTCTGCCCCAGTGAATGCCTTTTTTTAAAAAAAAACTTTCCTCCTAGGTCATGTTTTCTAGACCTTTAATCATTTTTGCTGCTCTACTTTCTCCAGTTTGTCCTGAAGTCTGCCCAGAACTGAACATAATACTCCAGTGGAGACCTAACCAGAGCTGAGAAGAGAGGAAGAATTACTTCTTGTGTCTTGCTTATAACACTCCTCCTAAAACATCCCAGAATGAAGTTCATTTTTTTTTGCAACAGTATTACAACATTGATTCTCATTTAGCTTTTGATCCACTATGACCCCCAGATTCTTTCCTGGAGTAGTCCTTCCTAGAAGTCATTTCCATTTTGAGTTTCTGCAATTCATTATTCCTTCTGAAACATTGTATATTGCATTTGTCCCTAATGAATTTCAATCTATTTAATTCTCCAGTTTGTCAAGATAATTTTAAATTTTAATCCTCTCTTCCAAAGCACTTGCAAGTTTGCACCTCCTCCCAGCTTGGAATCATCTGCACACTTTGTAAGTGCATTTTCTACACCATTCTGAATAGACCCAGATCCAGGTTCTCACCAGGAGACTTACCAGGCTGCCTGCCTGCAGAGCTAAAGACTTACAAAACTTAAAATGTTTTTGCCTGCTTGGCCATGTGTCTGTCCAGAAACCAGCCAATGGGATTATGCTGAGGGCAGGAGTAGCCTCTGAATCTTCCCCCCTTCTCTCCGGACTGAAAGAGAAAGTGCCTCATAGCTGCATTTCTGAACAGCGTGCGGGATTGCAGGGCAAGCAAGGGAGTCTGCCTGCGGCTCCCCACTGCCTCCATGGGCCAGATCCGGTGGCTTAGTGGGCTGCATCCAGCCCGTGGGCCATATTTTGCCCAGGCCTGGTATAGGCTATATTTCTCTAGTTTATTTATGTGAAGGCCATGCGAGATAGTATCAAAAGCCTTACTAAAGTCAAGATTTATGACATCTATGCTTTCCCCTATCCCTGTTGGTTTCACATGATGTTGACTATTATGTTGACTATTACTTATTCCCTTATCTTCTAGGTCCTTACAAATTGCTTATGTAATAATTTGCTCCATTATCTTTCTGGGTACCAAAGTTAAGCTGACTAGTCTACAATTCCTGGAGTTTCCTTATTCCCCTTTTAATAGATGGGTATTATATTTGCCCTTTTTCATTCCTTGGGTATCTCTCCCATCCTCCAACAGTTCTCAAAGATATTTTCTAATGGCTCAGAAACTTCTTCAGTCAGTTCCTTTAGTCAGATGTATTTTATCAGGCTCTGCAGACAAGAAAACATTGAACTCCTCACAGTAATTCCCAACTTGTTCTTTTCCTATTTTAATTTCTGATCCTACCTCATTTACACTGTTCTTCTCTATGTTAATCATCTCCTCACTTCTATATTTTTTATGAAAACTGAAACAAAAAGGCATTTAAAATTTCAGACACTGCTGCATTTTTTATTATTGTCTTTCTCTCTTCATTTAATAATGAGTGTGCTCTGTCTCTGGCCTCCTTACTTCCCATATATTTGTAAAATGCTTTCTTGTTATCACTTATATCCTAGCTAGTTTAATCTTGTTTTGTGCCTCAGCCTTTCTAATTTTGTCTCTACATACTTATATTTTTTTAATGCTCATGCTTTGTAATTTGACCTAGTTTCCACATTTTGTATGATTCTTATATGAGTTTCAGGTCACTGAAGATCTCTTGGGTAAGCCATGGTAACTACTTCCAATACATCCTATCTTTCTTATGCATAGATATAATTTGCTTTTGTGCCTTTAATCACATCTTTTTGAAAAACTGCCAACTGTCCTTAATTTTTTTCCCTTAAACTTGCTTCTCACAGGATCTCACCCACCCATTCTCTGAGTTTGTTAAAGTTTGCTTTTGTGAAGTCCATTATCTTTATTCTGTTGTTTTCCCTCCTTCAGCACTGCACAGCTGATCCCAGGCTAAGCACGGTGCTGCCCCTTTGAAACGCTGCCTTGGCTCTTATATGTTTCAAAGCAGAAGTGCCCTCATGGAGCCCAGAGTCAGAGGAACTTCCCGCTGGACCCGGGCTGCACGCAGAGTACTGCATTCCTCTTTTGAAATGTACAAGAGATCCTGTAGGGCTTTTTTGAACCCTGTTAAAGTCCTAGCCTTCACCACATCCTCTGGCAAGGAGTTCCACAGATTGACTGTGTGCTATACTCCTCCTCATTCTTTCCAATTATGCACCTAAGTATCACACTATTCCTTTGGTCACAGTGTCACGCTGGGAGCTCATGTTTATCTGATTATCCATCGTGATTACCAAATCTTGTCAGAGTTGCTGCTTCCCAGGGGGTAAAAAACCACATCCTGTAAGCATGGTCTGCATTCTTTTTTCTTAGATGTATGAATCTGACCATACTGAAATGCATATTTGCATGCTCCCACTTTACCAAGAAATCCAGATCACAGAATCAGTGACCCGTCCTCTTTATTATTTACCTATTTAATGTTTGTGTCATCTGCAAACTTCCAGATCATTGACAAAAACATTAAACAGCATAGGAGTAAGAACCAATCACTTCAGGACTCCACTGAAAACACTTTTACGATCACGTATTGAACCTAACACTCTGCCTTAGTTAATCCATTTGAGGTATTTTGGTGTTTTTTGTGAATTGATATAGTTTTTTAAATATAATGTTTTGTGGTACCAAGTCAAATGCCTTAAAGAACCAAAATTGTGATCTCATAACAAAGGTATTAAACTAGTACGACAAGATCTATTTTCCATAAACCTGTGTTGCCTGGCATTAAGAGTTACCACAGACCCGTGAGATGGTACTGCTCATCAGCAAAGCATATCATCTCCCCAGACTCTCTTGAGAAGATACAGAATATGAAGTTACAAGAACCACTTGAGTAGGTTTAATCCAGAGGAACACTGAAATTACATCTGTAATCCAAATAAAGTTTTAGGATTTTACTGAGCACTGATCTGAACCAGACCAAAGCTATAAGAAAGAATTAAAAATCACTGCAAAATCTCAAACCATTTTTTTTATTGAGAAAACTGACCATACCTTACAGATCTTGTATAGTGATTCCTGCCCGTCTCCTCCTGTGTCCTTGAAATAGTCATGGGCTGGAAATGTTCGATGAATGTCTCGGGTAATGACACTCTCCTGGGCAGAGTCCTATGAAAGAAAAAATAATACTATTAGCACAGTTGCAGTATGTATAATATGCAGAGTGTAAAATTCTATCTGCAGTCAACATTGATACATCAGAAAACTGCTTTTCTGACTTGTCTCCCAAAAATGTATTTAAAAAAGCCTCAACTCAAATAACCAATTGACAGCTATTTTAGTAAGAGCAACGTGGCAAGTTTTCTTCCTCCAGCCTTAGGATCCAAAAAGCTTAAACTTTGGTAGCACTTTAAGGAAACTGTTAGTCATGTAACTGTAGTTGCTTTTTTTCCTGAAAATGTTGCACACTATGTCCTTCTGAATATCAAGAAAACAGAATCAGCTGCCTTGAGCCACTTTTGAGATGCATTTCTTCAAAACTTATCAACCAACAGCAAAACAGTGCTAATTACAAATTAAAACTAGTAGTTTGAACCTGACTATTTGAAAATACTTAAAATTTACCATTTAATGATCTCAAGAAAAAAAATACATTCTAGGTTTTTTTTACTAGAATCCATAATGACCACACACAAATATTTATCCTCTCTCTTTCAAAGCAGCAAAAGGATTAACTGTCAAGCAAGTCCATACTTTCCCTTGCTATCTATACCTCTTTAATTCAGCTGCATTTTCATGTTGGCTAGTAATTAGATCTATTTGTGTGCAAAAGGAAGCAGACTGCTTGGGAAGCTGGGCGACTGTCAAAAAACATCCAAATTATTGCCAATGAATCCTGAAAAAATTCTCCTAGCATATACCAAGCCGAGATGACAACCTGGTTCTGAGACGTTTAGGAATGCTCACAAACATTAGGGCAGAATGAGGGAGCTTGCTTGGACCTTTCTCTTCCCTCTGCTTCTTGTCTATGCCTAGGAGCTGGAGGGAGACCCTGACTCCTACTCCCAAAATAGGGAGAAAGAGAGAAACAGCCCTTGGTAAGCTGCTTTCCAATGCCACCAGGGCTCTTAACTGCATTGACCAGTCCCAGGCCTGGACCTCCTGCCTGGGATGAGCCTCCTCATCTTCTCATTCTTCTATTACCCTCTTTCTTTTGTCACCACAAACTTCTCTTGCCCCTCTGGCTTCATCTATCCTGCAGACTGTGAGCGTCTGATAGGAGGCAAGTTGTGGTGACTTCGGAGGGGTTTGGGAGGCTGTACTCATTGCCCAAGCCACAGGCTGCATGTTGTGCTCCAGGTGCCCAGAGGGTTCGAACATAGTCCACAAGAGCTCATAAAGGGCAGGCAGAATGCAGCACCTGGCCTGGAGCTTTGGCGGTGAATCCAGCAGCACCAAACCCTTTCAAAATCATGGTAGTTTACCTTTACCTCCTGCAGCCTGCCCATTGCCACAGGGGAAGTGGAGAAGAATGCTCTTCCTGGAGCCACAGAACTATGTCCTGTCTTTTGGATCACGAAGGTGGGGAGTGACACACGCACTTGCGAAATTAGAAGATTTACATCTGAATTAGTAATTTCGTAATTACATGCAAAAAATCGGGAGAACTGTGGAAAATTAGGGAACGTTGGCATCTCTGAACCAAGGAGTGCTACACAAGCATTTATTTTATAGCTACCACAACAGAAGAACCTAAGCCTCCTTCTATCAGTCACCTTAGCATTAACCTGTTTCCCTGGAGACAGGGGGTGGAGTAGCATGTCCTGAACTAGTAGGGTATGTCTACACTACAATGTTATTTTGAAATAGCTTATTTCGAAATTGCGCATCTACACACAAAATGCATTTCAAAATAGCATTTTGCTATTTCAAAATAGTGCATCCACACTGAATGGACTCTGAATGGCATTTAAGGCTGTCCGGAACCAGTTCCAGCAGGGCACCAGGTCAGGACTTATTGTGTGGGGCTGCTGCCTGAGGCTATCTGAGGTCTGTGCTTAAAACTTCCCCCTCCCCCCCTCGGACAGCCGGTTCTCACCTTTCCCTGATTGCTTGTCTACCTCGATGAGGGACAGCAAAGCATTTTGCCTCTGCATGCTCTGCTTGCCCTCACTCGGGACAACACAGCGCTCTGCCACATGGAGCCAGAGCTGCCCCGGGCACTCTGGTGCTTCTCGTGGACGCGTTGCTGTGAGCCTGGCTGCACTTTCTGCAGGCTGCCATCCAGGAGATCCATTGGGGGCTATCAGTATCCAGGAGGCCCTGTGGGAAAGCTTCCACCATGAGGAGCACTAAAAGCCTCCCTGATCTGCCCCATTGGGGGCTTGTGCCTCCTTCTTCCCTCACGTTCTTTCACTTACTGCTCCCTATCCCCCCCCCCCCCCCCCGATGTCAAATACACTACACGTATTTTCATGAAGACAAACTCTTTTTATTTAACAAAACTGGGGGGGGGGGGGGAGAATGAAACTCTGGTGAGACTGGGGAAAGGAGGCAGGAGAGCGGAAAAGAGAGGGTGGGAGAGTGTAGCCAGACAGGAACCCCCCTTGTAACATCCATTTTTGCTTGCCTGGAGCATACAGGGCACACAGAACAGAAGGCCCAGGCTGCCGTGACCGTGAATGGCTGTAAACAGAGATATGCCAATTGCTGACCAAGAGGCTGCCAAGGAGTGTCCTTGACTCAAACCCATATTGATACGAACACACAGCCGTCCGCGGGGGGAGGAATCTCTCGCCCAGTAAAAAAATGTCTAGTACGCACAATTTAGTTATCTCTCTTGCAAGTGTAAATTAATTTGAAACTTGCTTGTAAGAACTGGCGCCACAAAACGGACCAGTACAATTTGGCATCTTAGATAAGAAAGAGGATACGGGCCCCCAGGGGTATATAGATGGGTCCAGCAGCACATTTTCTCTGAGTGTCAATCTACCATCTATCTGCTGGTCGGGTTAGGTCTTTGATCTCCCGAGGTTCCAGAGGGGACGCCCACCTCGTATTCGTCTTTCCTAGGAATTGAGAGACCGGCCCTGGCCTGACACGCTGGAGTCGAGAGGCACAGAAAGGGGTAAAAATTGTACCTGGATGTGGTCCTTTGTTTAAGTATATATATACATAGTGTTAGAGCTCTTTAAAGATTAAGCTGCCACTTGGTACCATTATTTCTATTTTCTGTCTTTACCTTTTTCCTGTAATCATTTTTAAGACCTATATATATATATATATATATATATATTTGCTAGCATTTAAGAAATAGAGCAATAGCCATTGTAACCATATGATTTATAAGCTTCTTTAATAAACCTGTAACTGTTTAAGCTTTAACCTGACTCCTTCAGTTGCTGTAACAGAACCAAGCACAATTTAAAAGAACTTCAGCCGGTCATAAAGGGACAGATATAAGGAGAGCTTGGGCGTTTGGATCTGTGTCACTCCCAGGTGACAAGATCCGTTGGGGCACCTTTTCAGCCTTTCCTTGGCTGCCCGCTGCGAAGGAACCCCTGTGTTCTAGCAGCTAAAATCTAAGGTGTAATAAGCTCTTCCTATATAACGGGGCGTCTGTTGGCCTGCTGGCCACCCTCTGCGACGGGACCCCAGTCCTAGCAGTAAAGACACGAACGTTAAACCTTTTATCGGAAACACACACACACACACACACACACACTGCCCTGACCCCGTCGGCTGACAGAGAGGAGAGGCGGAAACCTGGGAGGAGGGAGCTGGAAGGGGGAGGCAAAGGGAAGAAGGGGGAGGGGAAGCTCAGGGCTCAGGGTTGGGGGTCTCGCCGGACCAACCTGATTGTCATGCAAACCTGCTCCTGGGTTCACATGTGGCCTTTGGTGGCCAGGCTGGCAGCTATCCTGCCATAGACAGCCGCGTTCCTCCCTCTAGTGCAGAGATCATGGACGTTGGGGGTATCCCCCCCAAACCTGAATACGGTCCATGATCTCCACCCTGGACCAGGAAGGCTCCCACCTTCTTTGGGCCCTAGAGGCTCCAGAGAGCTGGCAGACTGTTCCTGGGGAGCGGTGGAGGCCTGGCTGCCAGTGGCTTGCTGGCTCATGTTTTGGGGCCACTGGGTCAGGGGCAGTGGCTACTGGCTCTGGGCTGGCAGGCTTGGAGCTAGCACAGGCACTGTGGCCAGAGTCTACCCATGTAAGGGCTCTGGGGAGGGAGAGAAGTGTTCTTGGTTGAGGCTGGAGTGGCCACCAGGGCACCCTGGGAAGGCTGGAGGCCTCCTATTTCTAAATACGTGTCTACACAGCACTTATTTCAAAATAACTATTTTGAATTTGGCGTTATTCCTTGTAGAATGAGGTTTACGAAATTCAAAATAAGCACTCCGCTATTTCGAATTTATTTCGAAATAGCGGTTTGGCTGTGTAGACGCTATGAAAGTTATTTCAAAATAAGGGCTGTTATTTTGAAATATCTTTGCTGTGTAGATATAGTCGTATAGAAATCTTTTCTATTTTTTTGCAACCTTGCAGGTAAAATCTCATGGGACCCAGACATGTTGCACAGAATGAAACATTGGAGGGTTCCTTTAAGGTATATTTACTATGAAAATAAAACACTTGCATTCACTTTACAGAGGCTTCTAATTCTCTGTCTAAACTGGGCCATCAGCAAAAAGCATCCCTAATTTATTTGCCAGAAAATCTCCTCTATTTAACCCTGCCATTTCAGAGCTTCAGAAGAGACCCAAGCCATCCCACCATACAGCTGCCACTATAGAGATATGGCTGGATCTCTACAGCAATCCCGTGAAATAGTAATAGCCTGTTGGGACCATTAGCAGCTGGTGCATGTTAAAACATCTTTCAGACAGCTATAACCTGCACCTGGGAACTGGAAAAGTGCCCGACCTTTTGAAGGATTAGGGGAACACAAAAGGAGCCTGTCTATCTAGCTGTGCAGCTGAAAAGACAGCCACAGGTGTAACTTTGTGTAAATGCAGTCTACGCTTAAACTGGCTTCTAACACTACGGGACTGAGCAGTGACACTGACAAGATCAAAATTCCTTTAAAGACACATTCTATTTTAGTTCCCCGTTCATCTCTGCTCTCGTTCCCTTTTATGATCGTACAAATCCCAACTGCTTCTCCTCTTCTTCCCTACTCTGAGATTCACTCCTTCCTCCCAGCTCTACCTTCCCCATCAAACACCATCTTTTCTCTTCTCTTTTTTGAAACCCCTCCTTAAAGCCCACTTTTCCCATGATTCCTTCTCTTATCAGACTGGTCAGCAACAATTCCTAATCCTCAATTGTCTGAGCAGATGTTTTGCCTTTGTTTAACTGTAAAACTGTTCAGTGCAGGGACTTTTATCTATTCCATATCTTATAAAAAAGCATCTTGCTGGCTAATCTATGCTAAGTATTCCGAAGGTACCTATCACTGAGCTATCTATGCAATGTGAAGCAATTAAAGAGAACAACTGACCATGCATAACACCAGAGCAACAAAACCACAGTTAATAAACACAGTTCCTTAATTTAGTCTGGTGGGGATGGCTAGCTAAATGTCTAATCCCCTTCTTTAAATGAGCATTTTCCTAGTTATAGCTCTCCAACCACGCGAGGGAATAAGCTCTTATCCATGACTGAGTTAGGGTGACCAGAGAGCAAGTGTGAAAAACCAGGAAATGTTTTTGAAAGGTGGGTGGGGGTATAATAGCTGTGTGAATAAGACAAAGCCCCTAATAATAGTATGTCTGTATAGGACAAAGTCTCTAAACCTGTGATGTCAACACACTAGCTACATGTGGCTATTTGACCGGTTGAGTGTAGCTAGTGCGCTACAGCAGTGGCCACTATAGTGGCTACTGCTTCAGAACTGGTTGAATATCACAGGTCTAAACAAACTGTAGGCCTGCTCTTCTCTCTCACTCAGTCTGTGTCTATACATCTTGTTACACAGTTGTGTAATTCTTTTAATGGAAGTTTAGGTCAAGAGGTAGAACATTTTCTCTAAAATAGCTCATTGACAAGAGCTGCTTATCCTTTTCTGGCTAGTGAATAAACAATATTCAGTATAACAGTATGCAGTCTTACAGTAACAGATCACATAGTAATTTAGATCACTATTGTAATTATTGTAGCAATCAAATCTCACATTTGTATAATGAGGAAGACATTTACTGAATGTATCTCAACATTTTAAAAGTTTCCTCTGAAAATATCTTTATTTTCTTATACTCAAGCAAGTGTCTTACATTGTATTTCTACATTAATCAACAGTGAATCCTTGGTCTATTTCAAAGAAAACCACAAAGCAAATGTTAAAGGAAAACTCCAGGATGATACAAAAGCTATTCTGATCTCGCTGTCCACTTAGAAAGAAGACAGCACCTCTGTATTAAAAAAAAATGCTAAAAGCATGTCAAATATTAGGCCAAATTATGGCTTTGCTAGCATGGTGATACACAGGGGGTAAAAGGAGCCCACAGTGCTCCGTTGCACCCAGGTGCTGGCTACTCATAACATGGACAGCAAAGCAGGAAGGAAAGCGGTCTTTGCTGTTGTTACGTTCCCTCCCCATGCTTGGCAGCGCCAAGACCCTACCTCCCTCAACACATGCAGAAGCTAAACCAGCACATCAGGGAGCATATGCTGCATTCAGTATAGAACCGATTGAATTCATTCCCTCCTCAGAACAGCAGGACGGCCATGAGGAAGATTGTGACTTGGAGTCATAACGTCCATTTCAGGGCTACCCTATAGTCAAGGCAAATTGGAAACTCATAATAAAGATAAAATTGTTCATTATAAATAGGAAACCACCTTATTGACTGTATGATGATGTAAGTCAGTGGTCCCCAATGCGGTGCCCGCAGGCGCCATGGCGCCTGCCGGGGCATTTATGTGCACCCGCCAAAACATCTGGGCTGGGCCCGCCCACGGCACATGCATGCTGCCGGCCCCGGGTGCCCTGGGCGCGCAGCACATGCATGGTGCCGGCCCTGAGCTCAGGGTGCGTGGCACATGTGCAGTGCCGGCCCAGGGCGCGTGGGCGGCTCCTGCCCCGGGCGTGCGGCACATGCACGGTGCAGGCCCTGGGCTCAGGGCGCGTGAGTGGCCCCCAGCCCCGGGAGTGTGGCGCATACATGACCACACCCCGGAAGCGTGGTGCATAAGCGGCCCCGCCCCCGGATGCCCGGCACGTGAGCGGCCCCACCCCCGGCAGCCACGAAAGGTTGGGGACCACTGTAAGTCAACTTGGAGCCACTCACTAGTGTCCTATTGTTGGTTTTCTTGGGCCTATCTTGAAGTAGATGGTTTCTGAATACCCATGGCTATGGGAACAGCCATGGGTACAGCTTCAAGATAGGCCCAAGAAAACCAACAATAGAACACCACTTGTCATCACCTATAGCCCCCAACTTAAACCCCTCCAATGCATTATCAGTAACTTACAACCTATACTGGAACAGGATACTACACTCTGAGAGGCTCTGGGGGACAGACTCATCTTCTATAGACATTCACCTAACCTCAGGAAGATTCTTACCAACAACCACAGGATATACCACATTACTACCAGCCCTGGAACTTCCCCATGCAACAAACCCCGTTGCCAACTTTGTCCACATATTTACTCTGGTGACACCATCACTGGACCTAACTATGTCAGTTATATGATCAAGAACACATATTCCTGTTCATCCAGAAATATAATTTATGCCATCATGGGCCAACAGTGTCCTTCTGCTATGCATATTGGACAGACTTCTCAGACACTTTGCCAAAGAATTAATGCCCACAAATCAGATATCAGACATCTTCACAAGGAAAAACCAGTTGCTTTTCATTTAAGCCTACCTGGACATAGTCTTAACTACCTCACTACATGCATCTTACTTCAAAGAGACTTTAACACCAGATTACAGAGGGAAACTTCAGAACTTTCATTCATGCTTAAATTTGACACTTTACGAATGGGCCTTAACAAAGATGCTAACTACCTTAATCATTACAAAGATAGCTTCCTCACTTATCACCCCTCATTAGCCATTCATTGACTCATAAATAGCTATTCCCTCCCTCCTTCTCCGTCACCCCACCTTCTGTACTAAATCTGATTTGTCAGTTTTATAATGTGTTCACTTTTTTCATTGTATTCCTTTGGTATATATGGTCATGCCCAGGGCTCGACAATCTATGTAAGTAGCGAGTAGATTACAACCTGGAAGAGCCGGGTTTAGGCGATCTGTGCATGCGCAGATCGCTGGACAGCGCGGCTGGCGAGCCCTGGTCATGCCAATTCTCTTCCACAATTTGATCTGAGAAAGTGGGTCTGGCCCACGAAAGCTCATCACCTAATAAACCATCTTGTTAGTCTTTAAAGTGCTACATGGTTTTTCCTTTTGTTTTAGCAAGATGAGACTAACACAGCTACCTCTCTATTACTAGTCAACATTCGGGATATTTCTAGGCAGGCCTCACAGTCAGTTCCACAGGGCTCATTGACCTGCATTCCCAATGTAATAATGGGAGGGAATCTCTAGAAAAAGATTTTTGTGGCATTAATGCCCACTTCTATGGCTTTTACTCCGGAGAGGGCAATTCAGCCGACTAAAATTAAAATACAGAAAATTCGTTAGATCAAAGTTCTCTCAGAGGGCACAAGATTGAATACAATGTATCTCGTGTGTCATTTGCTCTACTACAATATTTTCTAGTGATTTTCCAAATGGAACTACAACCCAAATTGTCTCAAGAATGCGGTCAGGGAATCTATTTTTCTTTTCTTTATTGGTTCTGACATAGTGACAGTTCTAACACATAACCAAAACATTTAAACATCATGTAAATAGTAAACAAGAGTGAAAGGAAGATATTGCCTAACAATATGATAGTGTGATTAAATATCCAGAATGTGCCATAGATTGCTTTAAATTCCCTTTCAGCTGCCTCTCCTACATACCAACCTAAATTAACACCCACCCACTCCCATACGCACTTCATATGAGTATCTTTCTAAAGAACAAGCTGTTTTTCCATATTAATACCCCATTCATTCTTCAGCATGTACTTATAAAAGACAAGCACAGAGATATTTTAAAGTAAGTTACAGGAAAGCTGTCAAACCTGTTCTTTAGATGCTCTTCTATCTGGAAGAGATTTTAAGCTCTCTTCCTCTCCCCCCAACTCCCTGACACCATTTTATTGAGAACAGAACATTTAATTAGGTACATGAGATTTAACAACATAGTTCTTCTGGGGATGGGAATTTTCTGGCTGTAAAAAGTCTCAAAATCGCATCCTTTCCTTATGGAGGGAAAACTCTCAAAAGAAGCCAGGAGTCTGAAATGCAATAAACCTGTAGCTCACCCCTCAAAAAAGCCATTTTACAGTCTGCTTTGAAGGTCAGCAAAGGGCTACCTTGTAAACTGTATAAGATGCACCTCATTAAACTTTCCAGTTCACCTGAGTTAAGTTTACAATTCAGTTTCACACTAACTATACTGCAAAGATCTGGGATTTAAAGCAGTCTATGGCTATAGTAAGTTGCATACTTGGGGAAGGGGGTTATCATTCTGAAATCAGTTACTTTCTTATGAGGAAGAGAAAGAAGAAATTCAGGTGCCATAGCATGAAGTACAAGAGTTCTGATCATCTTGATTATATTTCAATGGTTTCGGTGCTGCCCATGCAGAAGAATGATTGAGGGAAAGACTATTTTCATACACCCGCTACACAGCAAACTTGCTTTAAAATACAAGCCTTAGTGTATAAAACTAGTTTTTTATAATTACAGCTATTTAAATTACTTCCATATTTGGGATCCATGGGAACCTCACCAATAGGTCTATTCTGAAGTGCTGCTGGTGGGTCCACTTGGAGTATACTCTAATCATACTTACATTAGCAGATCTGATTTTTGGTTACCTTCAGCACTCTGTGGATGGAAGGCACATTTTTCTCTGCAAGTTTAATCAATCATTTTTAAATTATGTGAATACTGAAGCAGGAAAGGAAGATAAATAAATTATGTTAGGAATAAGGTCCCAGCGCTGCACTACAAAACATAGCCTTCAGGGGAGACAGGCTAAAATAATGGTGCCCAACTTCTTCTATTGTACCCCTCCCCCCCCCCCACACACACACACACCAGTAATGAAATCTGTCTTCACCTCCCTCTATTACTGCACAGCCAAGGCTTACTCAGTAGAGGAGCTGGGCTGAAAACAGGGAGGGGGAACTGGAGATGCAAGAGGAACTGGGGCTAGAGGCAGAGCTGGCCTGGGGAAGGAGAGGGAAATGAGGGGCAAAGCTGGCCTGGGGCTGAGTAGTGCTGTGGCTGGAGCTGAGCTGGGGGCAAAATGGGGTGGAAAGCATGGGGTTCCTTTCCCACACCCTGGAGGGGGCTGGCTTAGGCCCTGCCACATACCTCCTCTAAATGTTCTGGGGGGTTGCCCCACAGTTTGTGGACCACTGGTCTAAGACTTAGCAAGAAGATGAATCAGAGGATGGGGTGTAATAGGCAGCCTCCAGACTCCACAAAAATTAACACACACAGACTAAAGCAAAATGGACCACAGAAAATTTTAAAAAATTAGTGTAACTATATTCAAGAACTCACTAATGCGAACACAGGACATTTACCTCATCAAAAAAACACCATAAGAACATACAGTGAGGACAGTGGTCTAGTACAAACAATATGGAGGTTCGGGGTTATGTGGTTTTGTTGTTTAGTTACCATACAATAAAAATGGGTCTGTAGCCCAATTTACATAACGGAAACATTAAACCAAAGAGGAGATACTCTTAGCACTTACACATAAGAGATTCTGATGTGGCTTAGCACCTCAGTTCAATCAACAGCTTCATTCAGAGGTAATGAATTATCTACCTACACATCTCAGATTTGTGACTTGTTTACACTTTATATGTCAATGGTAGAGCTGGAAATAGAAGCTCAAGACTCTTAATTTACCATCTGGTACCCTCTCCATAGGATCACTCTTCCTCCCAGGCAAGATGTATATGTGAGCTATAACTGCATACTCCACACATACAGTGGCAATATCCATATGATAAACTGCAGAGTCTTATGATAAATTAAAATGGATAAATACCACGAGTAAGATCTTCAAATCTGCTCCAGCCCATTTATGCCAGAAAAAAGGGTAGCAATGGCATAAAGAGGCCCTAAAAGTCCTGGATCTGTTATGGAGAGAATGACCCTGGTGCAGACACTGTTGGGGACAGCCAGAGAGACCCTAGCTTACAAGCTTTGGAATATAGGATGTGCTGGAGTCACAAAATGCAACACCGTGGACATTCTGATTAATACAGCAGCCTGCAGGGCAGCCCCACAAGGCTGCTGCAACGTCTGACAGGCTTTCAGGGCTTACTAGTTACATCTGGGGTTTCCCAACCCTCAAACCAGTGCAGGTCCAAGAAAGACAATACCATGTTAGTACCTTCCTCCTCTGCTCTTATGGGGCTGTGAGTTCTGTGCTAGGCCTCTTAGAGCTGACTTTTTATGTATTATTATTGTTATTATTATGGGTGTTTTATTATTAAGCTTGCCTGCTATATCCCATTATAAGTCCTTGTTTTCAGTTGCTTATAACTTTACCAAACTAACTGTCTGGGCTGAAATTGCCCATGCTATGTCCCTGCCTCCAGCTGTTAAAAAAAGTCAGCCAAAACGGTTCAGCTGTTTCTGAGAATGAGGTTGGGGGGGGGGGGTATGGTTTTGCCCAGGTTAAAGAATTTTGGTGAACTTTTATTTGAAAAGCTGCAAGCCCCCCACGCTTCGCATCAGGGACTTAAATTTGGCAGGTGTGACTTTTGCCAACCCTGTGAAAAAACTGCCAAAATTTGGGCAAGTCTTTGAAAAAAAATCACAGTTTTCACATGTTGAACAGAAACTTGCTAGAATTTTGCAAATAAAAGCACTGAAGAGTCCATCTGCACTGAGCATGCTCCAGCCTGATGTTAAGCAGAACTTTCCCTCCAATTGCTGTTCATGGGCTGCTGTAAACCTACGCATCAGAACTGATAGCAGGCAGGATACCTCGCCTGTGCTCGCAATGACTCAAATGCAGAGGGGATAAGAGGTGGACCTGAAACGAGAGGAGGAGGGAATTAGCTATCAAAGTGGCACAAGAAATTGTAAGATGGAGGGAGATGCAACTGGCTTTGAGATTTGGGGTGGAGAAAGTGGGGTGAGTTGGGAAAGGGAAAACAGTGACTGCCAAGGCAAGGAGATTCAAACTGGTACCTGAATGGGGGGAAAGGACTTATTGGTTTTAAGGCCAGAAGGAACCATTATATCAGTTGGTCTAACATCAGAAGAGACAGTGACCGCCTGGGCAAGGAGACTGGAACAGGAGGCAGGGAAGGAAATAGGGACTGGGAGGAAGAGACTGGGATCAGATGAAGGCTGGGTTAGAAGACTAAGAACCACTGAGGGAGGAAGAGGGAAGGGAACCAGATTTTATGAAGAGTTGGTAAAACTGCCGGGGGAGCAGGGAGACTGGGCCAGGCTGTGCAAACAAACTGTGACAAAGAAGCAGGATGGCAAAGAGAAGAGACTGGATAAGGAGGAATGTTGACTGGGAGCCAGCAGATAGGGAATGTTGACTAGGGAAGAAGATGCGACTGTAGGTCAACTAGAAGGAAGAAAGACAGGATGTATGAAGAATAGCAGCTGGAAGGTCCAGACACATTGATTCTTCAAGTGGACATTTTAGCTATTACAAAAGCTACTTTAGGACATATTGAGAAATTTTTATGGCTCCCTCTGAGCGCCACATAGTTGAGCAAAATTAGCTAAGACATCTAATTTACAGGATCAGGAATATGGAAAAAAATCTCAACATATTGTGTTAAAATTCCCTAAAACATTTTTAAAATGTGCCACATACACAATACATGAAGACACGGAGTTTTGTTAGCAATGGTTTGGGATGACAACATGTCTGCCACTTGTGACTAATATGGCTTTCCCAAACTCATACATCAATAAAACTTCACAACACATAATCCTGTGTACCCGTTCTCTCACTCACGGTCCTCTCCTCATTCTCCATATTTGATATAAAAGCATATAAAATTGACCCAGCGTGTATATAATCCCATACAATCCCACAGTTCCTATGAACTATTATTTTTAAAATTCAATATTATTTTCCTTTTCAAATAGCTCACATTAGAATTTGTATGTCACACATTGCAGTTTTGCATACTGAATGAAAGAAGAGATTTTGTAAGATTTGTGCAGTTCAGTTCTGCTCCTTTCCATAAATAGACAATCTTTCAATTATCATCAGCTTTTATTCATCTGAGAGTATAAAATGCACGGATCAACCAGCACTAATTAAAAGGGAGACAGGAACTGAGAAAAAGCAGAAGGGGGTATTCCTGGGAGGCTTTTAGCAGAGTTAAATATCAAGATACTTAGATGAAGAGAATGGTTAGGTTAGCCCACTGAATATATGGGTCAATTTAATTCTCTAATACACTATCTTAGTCTCAAATGTATTACCTGCTACATAGCTTGTACTGGCATTAAAATATAAAAGTCTTGCTAGAAATCAGCCCAAAACAAAACTTCAGACCTGAATAGCCTAAAATTCTGATAATTCAAACTGACTATGAATTGTGTATCCTAGACCAATCTCTGACCATTAAAGTATTGTGAATTATCAATTCCTCTTTTTTCAAGACAGTAGAAATCTTATTTCGTCCAACTGTCTTCCACTGTCTCAGCCTTTTTTCTGTCCATGATTTTCAAAAACAACAATGTCTCCATTTTCATGCCTCTGTTTGTGGGCACCCAAACTGAAACAGAATACATTTAAAGTGATGAGCATCTTTCCTCTGAAAATGTGGTCTCGAAAAGACTATTAGTTTAGGAACCCAAAATTACCAGTCATTCAAAAAATCTTGGCTTCTAAGTATTCTAACAGCTTGCTGTTAAGGAGATTAATTATTTTCAGATGGAGGAAGTTTGGATTTGGTTTGGTCCACAGTAAAACTGACATTCAAATTAGATCCAAATTTTTTTTTTTAAACAGTGAGAGAGTGATTAACCAATTAGAAAACCCCCAAAGAAAGCAATTGATATCCATTGCTTGATGTCTTCAGCTCAACAACAGATGCTTTTTTGGAAAATATGCTTTAGCCAAATATAAATTATGCTGTAACTAAATAAAAGTGGACTTGGTACAAGGGTAACTAGGTGAAATATAAGAGCCTATAATATACAGAAGCTTCAGGAGGTAGCCAGTTAGTCTGTACAGAAAAAAACAACAAATGGTCTGGTAGCACTTTATAGACTAACAAAACATGTAGATGGTATCATGAGCTTTTGTGGGCACAGCTCACTTCTTCAGATGAAATGATCTGAAAAAGTGGGCTTTGCCCACGAAAGCTCATGATACCATCTACATGTTTTGTTAGTCTATAAAGTGCTATCAGACCATTTGTTGTTTTTTATAATATACGGGTCAGACTAGATAATCTAATGGGCTCTTCTGGCCTATGGAAAACTACAGTATTGCCAAGATATCATATACAATTATGCTTTTACTACATATCTGGAAATACATTGCTCTTCTGTGATAGATGGGATTTATGTTGTAGACCAGACCACATTCAAAGGCTGAATTTCAAAAAAGTCCACTGAGGGTATCTGTCTAAATTACTGTAAGCTATGTCTCTCTCCTGCCCTTTCAGTGTGTACAATCAGTTCTCTTGAGGCTCTCTTAGAGGGCATCTACACAGCACCCATACCTCAAAATAAGCTATGCAATTAGAGCTAAGCAGATTGCATAGTTTATTTCAATGTTATTTTCAAATAGCTTATTTCGAAATTAATTTTGAAATAAGGCACTATTCTGAAACCTCCCTTATCCCTCATCTTGGCCTCTGATGGGGGTTTCCTCAAGTTTTCTCTGGTGCATTTTTCTGGTGCTTAGACAGGATAGCAGACCAGTTGGACTCTGGGTCTATCTAGTCTGGGAATTCATGTGTCCCAAAGAACATTGCAAAATACAAAATGATAATACTAACAGTTTAAAACAATGAAATACATATGTAGATACTGTTTCATGACTGCCCATTTTTACAGAAAAAAAGAAAGTGATATGCAGAGTTCAAAGGGGTCAGGTAACACCAGGTCAGACACAGATAAAAGTAACCACCCACCTAAAAGGCTAACAGGTCACCATCTTACTAAAATAAATTTGTTTCCTGTAAACATTATGAGATTAGATCTGATAAAAGCATTAATAATGCAATATTTATTTTAAAAAATCCACAACCTTTACTCTCCCTGAGTTTTTCTTCATTCTTTCCCTTTTTCCTCTCTATTATGCATGCTCTCTTTTTTTCTGCCACATACTGACACTTGTCTTCTTTGTAGCTTGTGTCAATCCGCTCAGATATTAAAAAAAAATTAACTCAAAGGCCCATTTTACTTCATGACATTAAATTAAATCCCTGAGTGCTCAATGACCAGCTTGCCCCACTGAGATGGAGCACAGGTTGGACCTCCCTAGGCCAGCATTCTGAGACTAGACCAGTCCCGAACCAGAGAGTTTGCCAGGACCACAGGAGGTCAATGGAGTCCCTCTGCTGCCGGTCTTAGGGGTTTCCCCCAGCTGCTAGGCTCCCTGCTGGCCCCTGGCCCTCAGCCCCGCTGTTGCCAGCCTAGCAGCACTCATGCTGGGCTGGGCTGCTGGCCCAGCTGCACTCCCAGCCTGGTTGGGATCCCTGTAACCAGCCCAGCTGTGTTCCCAACTCTCCTGCTGCCATCCTGGCAGGGCTCCCGACTCCCCTGCCACTAGCCCAGCTATTCCCGGCCCCAGAAGGGTTGCCAGCCCCTTTGCAGCTGACCCAGATGGGTTCCCACCCCAGTAGGACTGCCGGCCACCAGCTCTCTTACCACCGGACTCCAGGGGCTCCGTGGACCCAGAATATCCATAGTGCTACCAGATCAGAGTCCTGCATTAGAGAGGTCCAACCTGTACTATACATATAAAGAGGTCATTAAAAGCTTATCAGAATCTCCTGAAGTTCCATGCAGAAGACAAGATCCTGTATATTACACAGTGTTTCTGCCTCTGGCTTAGGGGAATTGGAGATGTGGGCTGAAAAAAAAAGGGGGTGGCGGGGGTGGCGGGGCTGGCGATATCTGGCCTTTGGAAAATACCCAGACCATGGTGTGCAGACTAAAATCCCAGACCATGGTGTCCAGTTTTGAACTGGACAGTCCAGATTTTGAGCTTTCTGTTCATGAGACAAATTGAGAAAATAGAACTGTCCGGTATTTTCTAAATAAGATGTAATGTAGATTGTGATGTAACGTCAAGTGTGTCCAGTATTTCTGTCGAAACCATCTGGCAACCCTAAATGTGAAAAAGGCTCTTTTCTATTTCTAGTTTCCTTCAAGTGGCAGTGAGATCCTGAACGGCTGTTACTGGAAACCATAAGAAATATAATTATAAAAAATAAACAGAAAACAATCCTGCACGTATTTATTTGTATTACTGTAGTGCCTCTTGCTAAATATTTTATATTTTGCTTTCATGCTGCTTCCATTAGTTGGGAGTTGAGATTGCTTCATTCCATAAGAAGGTATTGATTTGATTTCTCAAGCTGATGATTTTACTTAGTAAAGGATCAGCAAATATTACTAAAAAGTTAAAGTGACTGCACTAGAGACAGAGGGTATATGTGAAAACTTAAAAAAATAATAAAAATCATGCTTGCACCCCCCCCCCCCCCACACACACACACTTTAGCGAATGCCAGAAATAATCTATGAGAGTCACTGGTGATATGTGGGGAGGAAGAAGGGCAAGAGGCTATGTCCCCCCCCAATGCCGTGAAAGGGAAGGAAAAGAGGCCAGAGCCTCTGGGCAGCCTGGGGGCCCTGGCACCTGCAGCAGGGATTGGGGCCCCACACAGTCAACAGCAGTGGCAGGGAAAAGTGAAGCTACACGGCTTCCCTTCCCTGGCTCCTGATTGCATCACTGGGGGAGGGGCAAAACTATTCCTCACTCTCACTGGCAGAAAGTGCAATGACATAGGCAGGCACTAGAAAAATGGAGCCATGTTGTTCCTTTTCCCCCCATGGCTACCAGTGCCTGGGCCCCCTGTTAGGCCCAAGCCACATCAAGGAGGGGGGTTGTCCCAGCCCTTCCCAGAGTAGCATGGAAAGGAATCACATGGGTCACATGGCCAGTGCCCTATTCCCCACGTTATTTCCTCACCAGTCACCCCTGGTGACAGACAAACTGAGTGAGAGAATATATCCTATTCAGCCAGTTTCCACTGATAAAAGAGAAGCTTCCAAGATCCGAACAGAACTCAAGCCAATTTTGGTTCTTTTTTAATTGCACATGACCTCAGTGTGATCACTGTATATGGAGAAGAGATGACAGAAAATTATTTTCCTTTTTGTCTTGCCCTGTGTTTTATTTGGGTCACACTGAAATTCAGTAAACACGTCTTTTAATCTTCTATAATTAATGTGAGGAGATGATTTTGGGCAGCTTTGAATATTAAAAAAAATAACATGGTTATTAACTAAAAAAGTCTGATTCAGTATATGGAAAACATTTAAGGCCTCAGTAAAGGCCATCTGACTCAACGTGCTTGCTTATACTATTTACACTGTTCTTAATTCCACCAGCCTTCTCAATCTCATTGTTTCTCTAGTCCAGAAACAAATCTAAGTAGCTACTCTTGAATAAGTGACTGAAAACTTATTCCACGGATTTATTAGCGCTTTCATGAAATTAATTTTTTTAAGTTCCTGATTTGCCTTTTGCCTGCTACTTTTTCTATTATGTCCTTGGCTTTGGTCTTCTTCATCAGACTAAAGAATATAGAGGAAATGAGATTTAAAGGAATCTGAGGAAGTCTCTTGTGGTTAAAGCACTGGATTGAGTCAGAATATTCCTGACTGTGCAATTGACTCATTGTGCCAATCGGGGCAAATCACTTCATATCCAACTAGCTACCTAAACTCACAATAAACAGGAAAAACTCCGGTCATCTGAAAGAAGTGGGCAGCACCCACAAAAGCTCATGATACCATCTACATGTTTTGTTAATCTTTAAGGTGCTACTAGTCTATTGTTGTTTTTTAAATATTTCCTGTTACAGACTAACTCAGCTACCCCACTGAAGCTTTTTCACAATAAACAGTACCTTACTCCACTGATATCAGATTATTTCAGAGTATTGATTTTAATTGCAGAGTATGGCAAAGGTGACAAACTTGGGCCCATACTTCCTTTGCATCCTCACTTTCTGGATCTATAGATTAGTGATGTTGCAAAGCTTACTAAGTTTTATGACATTTTGAGAGCTCCACTAGAAGACCCTATACAAGGGCAAAGTATTTTTATTGCTTCAGAAGACAATGTCAGTCATATAAAAGAGAGGTTAAGGTCAAACTTTTATTAAAGTGAGAGGATTTAAAGAAAAAACCATACTAGCCAACAGATTGAGAGGCTATTCAACTGGCTGTGTTTCTGCATGTTTATGTGTGTTCTGAAATGAAACCTAGTTTTGGAGGTGAGAAGACAAGTGTAAAAGTTTAAGGTTTCAAGGAACTGCTGATCTTCAGAGTGGTCTGATTTTTCACTTGCAAGCTGAGCGACTACAGGTCTGAGAAATGGCTCTAATAAAATTCAATTTAATAGGCCTTCAAATGCAAGGCAGCAGCTAACATTTGTACTGTCTGCTGCTAGCAAAATATTAATATTTGATGTTACAGCATTTTCATTTTATAAGTCTATTAAGCTCATGTCTTCAGTGTTTCTGGGTTTTGTCATGGAACAGCTTCCTTTAAGCTTTACACAGACTGAAAGAGTTGCTGATAGACTGATTTTAAAATGTATCCCAAGCTTATAGATCTTGGATGGGCTGTTATATTCAACCCTCAAATGACATCAAAAGCTAAGTATCAGGCACTTACAGCCCACTCTATTAGCCTAATTTAGCACAGATACTTTGACAGGTTTTTTCCCTCTCCCCTCCCCTCTTTTTCTGCTACATATTTGCACCCCTGGACCTCTGGCTCTGTTCATCTTAAGAAATGGGTTGTACCCATGAAAGCTATCTATATTTTTAGTTAGTCTCTAAGATGCTATAGGACCATTTGTTGTTGTTTTTTTAAGGTTTTTTTTAATTTTTAGTTACAGACTAACACGTCTACCCCTCGGAGACTTTAAAGCTTATAGCTGTTTATCTGCATATAGTAATCCTTATCAAAAGGAGACATGAGCCTCTTTTGTTTCTGCCTTTCTAGGACAACTACAATTTTCCTCATAATCCAAGCAGAAACTCTACCACAGTATTTTCAGTTGACCGGCTGTTCTTATTCCAACCAATAAGAATATCCAGAAGTTCACCTGCCAACACTCTAATGAGAGCCATACAGTCCAGCAAGCATTTTGATACTCCAAATATATTCCGGGTGTGAAAGTAGAAAGAATTATATTGTAAGAGAAAGATGAATTATACTGTAATAATTGAATAAGTTGAAGGAACACTGTTTGTCTCTGAACAGGAAAGAGGAAATTATGTTAATGTTGTTTGTAGGTATGCAGATCAAAGTGCTAGCCAGGTATACCTGGGGTAACAGGAAAAGGAAACATTAGATGTTAGGCAGAAAGCAATTGAGATAACCAGGGAGATATAGACAGGAGATTGCTGTGTGTTTGATGTGGAAATGAAGATACTTGACTAGCCTCATACTAATCATGTGAAGTTTTGCCTCTCTTTTAATCTTGTTAACTTGGCTTTCTTTTGACTGTATAAATCAAGGAGTTTTAATCTTGTATGGTACTCACATTTTCTGGGTGCATTTAGCAGAGCGGCTTTGCTAATAAAAAGAGCAGTCTGACAAATCTGTGAGTCCTGTCTGACTTTGACACGGGTCAATATCTGTCATCACAGCATTGCTTTTTCAGTCCCCTCATTTGGAAATAGACTAGTTATTCTGCAGCATGTTCTACTCTCTTGAATCCACTCTTCTCCAGAATGGTTAAGGATCAACAATCTCATTATAGGTTTGAGTAAGCTGTGTACAGTGACAAAAAGGTACATTGAAAGGGGAAAAGCTGGAAATCTTACAGAAAAAGGGAAGAATTATTTGGAGTCCATCATCTTTGCATTTTATAGAAGAAAATCCAGTCTCAGTGGTGGCCTGATAATTTCTCTGTTAGTTTAGCAGCTGTTTGCATTACTTATCAATGCAATTGGCTTTAGAAGAAATATAAGACTACAGCTGCTAAGGCTGATAGAATTTTGCTGTAACGTTCTTTCAACATCACTTGCCAGCCAATTCCAAAACTGGTCTTTTCTTTTCTCTATGAGAGAACATGTATCCCAGGAGATGAAAGGCAGTCTTGGGATTAAGGGATAGAAAGGGGAGTCAGAGAATATGCCTTCTAGTCCTGGTTCTGTCATAACCTGTTGAAGCCCTACATAGGCTGACTGGTGAATTCTAAACGTCTGTACATCAATTCCCTTATTTCTTAAATTGGGATGATCATGCTCACAGGGAAAGTAATTAATGTTTTTAAATAATTTTGATTTGTTAGACTGAGGCCATTATAAAGGCATAGAACATAATTCTTAAATTATCAATACTCAACATCTCTGTATCGCTAACTAACATTAGCGCTAGAAAGCAGCCACCTGTGGCCCAGAAAATACCCCGGAAGTCCTAATAATGACCAAATTGTGGTAAGGCAAGACAGGGGAAAAACAGACACTTTTCCTTAAGTTCCTTTCAAACTGTATCTGTCAGTTTGCTACAGAGGGTGGCTTGATGTAAATCAAAGTGATTTAAATCATCAACTTTAATCATAATCTTAATCAGTAATCATGAAACATTGGTTTAAAATTACCAATTTCAATCTTGTTTTGCATTTGTACTTTTTAGTTCTTTTCCTGAAAAAAGGTTATTCTGGTTGGTTGACATAATTTGGGAATTTTTGCTCACCAGAAGCATGCCCTAGAATTATACACATGCTCCACATGTTTATTCCATTACAATCTAGTGAATGACTCATTCCTTGTTTATTCATGTGAGGTGAAAAAGTGTGGGGGAGAGATCTGAAGACTAATGCAAAAATGATATTAATAATATTGTTATAAACTTCCTTGTGTTCTTAACAACTTTAGAGATAAATGCGCAGTCAGAGATGTTTTAAACACTGGCATACTTCTAAAATGTGAAATTCAATAAATTCATAAATTTCCTGGCTAGAATGGACTATTGTGATTATCTATTCAGAACTCCTGTATAACAGGACTCAGAGCTCCCCCAAAATAGTCTTTTACAAAAAATATCCAATCTTGATGTAAACGCTGTCCATAAAGGAGAGTCCATCATGGCCTTTGGTAAGCTCCTACAAGTTCATACAATCATAGAACCATAGGGTAAGAAGAGATGCCAAAGTCATCTAGTCCAAACCACTATTAAGAATGTTTGCTTTATCTCCAGGCTGAAATGGTCTGGCTTCATTTTTCAACTACTGGATCATATGGTCATATCATTCTTTGCTAGATTTAAGAGTCCATTATTAAATATTTGGTCCTCATGTATGTACTCATAGATTGTGATAAAGGGTAAGTCACCCTTTAACCTTCTCTTTATTAAGCAAAATAGATTGAATGCTTTGATTCTATCACTACATGGCATATTTTCTAATCCTTCAGTCATTCTCGTGGCTCTCTGCGAACCTTCTCCAGTTTATCAATATCTTTATTGAATTGGTGACATCAGAATTAGAAAAATAGTCAAACGCCAATGCCAAATACAAAAGTAAAATAATCTCTTTCCTCTGACTTAAGATTCCAATTTTTAAGAGTCCAAATATAAAATGTGTATTTGGCCACAGCATTGCACTGAGAGCTCATATTCAACTGATAATCCACCGCAACCACTGCTTCTCAGGACAGAATCCCCTATCCTATTATAGATACAGACTTCTTTCCATGTTCCTAGATATATACATTTGCATTTGGTGTAAACAGGGGCTGAACTGCTGCTTGCTATCAGCCAGCTAAAAGGAGGGGTGGGTGTGCCCACTACAATTGTTTAGCTCTGCAAGGTAATTAACTGTTAACTGTTGATATGTAAATACAGCTCACGAGAGAATCCGAGGTGTGGCTATATAAATCCCATTCAGCCAGGGCTGATGGAGGGTCAGTGTTGGAATGGAATGTGGAGAATTGTAAATAATTTGGGACTATTGTGGGGGTCACTAATCATGCTACCCCTAAATGTGGGAACTGTAAAACATGCCACCAGTGCTTGCAGGAGAGACACCACCATCACGGTAAGAGGTCTCGGAGGAACAAGCCTCCCCCCTTCCAGAGTTGAGCGAACTGAGCTGGGGGGGAAGGGTTAAAGGGCTGGAGTCAGCCTGCTTCACACCTACCATGTGTGAGCTATAAGACTGGCCCAACCTGCCCCTTTCCCCCTTTGTTTTAAGGACAAACCTAAAGCAGACTCCCTGAGGAGTCTTTTCTTTTGCTAGTCCAGTGGAAGCTGGACTCCTTTGCCAGTCCAGCTGGTGGCTAGAGAGTTGAAATCATGGAGAGCTGAAATTGCTGATTTGGTTGAGAGCCAGACCCATTGCAGCCAGTGGAGTGGCGGCAACTAGCAGAGTGGCTGGTGGGAATCACTTGCTGGTGGCGTAACGTGGCATGGAGCGGTGGCAGGTGAGGAGTGATGACCAGTGGCATGGAGCGGCAATCAGCAGCGTGGCACGGTGACCAGCGGCGTGGTGTGGAGCAGCAGTAGATGAGGAGTGGCGACTAGCGGCGGCAGGCAACCAGCGGAGCGTCCGGTGGTGTGGGACGAGACAGCTGGTGGAGCGTGGCAGAGTGTTGTAAGGTGTCCCCTATCTATCCAGCCGCCCCCATTTCTACCCAGGTTGGGAAGTGAAATCCTGTGGGTGAACTTTGGGACTCTGGGTGGCACGGACCAGGGACAGAGACTTTTGGGGTGTCGGACACTTCAGGTGATTCTTGGCTGGGGGGGGCTTAGTTCATGTTTGGGTTATGAACTCTGTTTGTGGTGTTTCCCCCAAGTTAATGCCGTATGACTTCTCTCTGTTTCATTAAATGTTTCTTTCCTACACTCAGACTCAGTGCTTGCGAGTGGGGAAGCATTGCCTCTCAGAGGCACCCAGGAGTGTGTGAATTTCCCAGATTACTGGGTGGGGGCTTGAGCCGGTTTTGTGTGAGATGGACCCCAAGATATTGAACCCAGCCCTGGTTACTGCCAGGCCTACCCAGCAGAAGGGTTACATTGGTATATTAAAATTCAGATTGTTTGTTTGCATCTAGCTTATCAAGTGATCAGTGACTTGCCCTCCCCATTATTTACCACTTTCATAACTGGTGTTTCATCTGCAAACTTTATTTATTTATGCCTTTAGTAAGGCATTTGTCATGGTCCCACATGAACTTCTTATCAATAAACTAGGGAAATGCAACCTAGATGGGGCTACTATAAGGTGGGTGCATAACTGGCTGAACAAGCGTTCACAGAGAGTAGTTATTAATGGTTCACAAACATGCTGGAAGGGCATAAAGTGGGGTTCCACAGGGGTCTGTTTTTGGACTGGTTCTGTTCCATATCTTCATCAATGATTTAGATGATGACATAGAAAATACTATTATTAAGTTTGCAGATGATACCAAGCTGGGAGGGGTTGCAACTGCTTTGGAGGATAGGGTCATAATTCAAAATGATCTGGACAAACTAGAGAAATGGTCTGAAGTTTAAACAGGATGAAGTTTAATAAGGACAAATGCAAAGTGCTCCACTTAGGAAGGAACAATCAGTTTCAGAATGGGAAGTGTCTGTCTAGGAAGGAGTACTGCTAAAAGGGATTTAGGGATCATAGTTGACAACAAGAGTCATGAAACAACAGTGACACACTGTTGCAAAAAAAGCAAACATGATTCTGGGATGCATTAACAGGAGTGTTGTGAGCAAGACACAAGTTGTCATTCTTCTGCTCTACTCTGTGCTGATTAGGCCTCAATTGGAGTATTGTGTCAGGGTGGTTAAACACTGGAATAAATTGCCTAAGGAGGTTGTGGAATCTCCATCACTGGAGATATTTAAGACCAGGTTAAACAGACACCTGTCAAGGATGATCTAGACAGTGCTTGGTCCTGCCGTGAGGGCAGGGAATTGGACTCAATGACCTCTTTGAGGTCCCTTCCACTTCTATGATTTTATGAGTGATGATTTTATTTTCTTCCAGATTTTTAATAAAAATGTTAAACAACAAAGGGTGAAGAACCAATTTTTGCAGGACTCCACCAGAAACACCATTTGATGATAACCCCCATTTACAATGTTAGCCAGCTTTTAATCCATTTACTCTAAGTCATGTTAATTTTGTATTTTTCTAGTGTTTTTAATTACAATGTCAAGTCAAATACCTTACAGAAGTCTAAATATCAGTACTACTATCTTTATCAAACCAAAATTGTACACTCATTTTTAAAAAAATCTATCAAATGACACTTGTATACTTGCAATATGTTAGCTAAATGGAAAGCTCCTAACATACCTCCTACTGTCACCACTCTGTAAATAGTAAGATGTTTTATGTACCAACATGGAATCTAATGACCTCACTAAACTAGTTTAAAAAGCTATTTATTTATAGCATATTTATAGCAATGGAAAAGCAATTAATTACTGGCATGCAAGTAATTCTGGAAGACAAGAATCCAAAGCCATCTCTCCAAAGTCAACAACTTTTACCTATTTAAGCCAAAGATTTTGTAAGAATTATTTAAGTTAAAAAAGACTGATGTGAGATCAATAAGCTTTCATATAGCCAAGAGTGTTTGGATACTCTGAAAACACAGTTTCATTTCCTTATAAATGCCAGTAAAATTGAAAGAATATATCAGAAACTGGACTGAATAAAAAGAAAAAGTTAAAACTAACTTCAAAATGTTTCTGGATCATTTTTGCCACAAGAAGAATAAAGGTAATTAAAGAAATATTACATATTCATTATACAGACTACATATTTAGGAACTAAAAGTGTCATATAAGACAACCCTGAAAGCATGATAGCAATGAAAGGGAGACAAGAACCAATTCTGAGACTAACAAGCCTGAAAGTGATATGTTTCCCCATAATTTCATGAAAATATAAAGATGAGTATAAGAATTCTTAAGTGAATAGCCTTCACACACACTTGCTACCCAGCTCAAATAGAGGTCTCCAAAAAGCACACTGCCAAAACAACTCAGAAAAACAGAGAAGACACAAGAAGAAACCAATGCTAGAAAAATCTTCCCAAGATTTCAGAATGGATTGGTGAAAGGAAATTAAAACACAGCCTAGAGATTGGATTTAAAATGTTTAAAATTATTTGTTAGAACATGGAAATGCTGCTGTAACCTAAAAAACTAAGTTTCTTTTTAAAATCACTAACCAGCTAGATGGTGTATTCCTGGAGAGGAGATGGGGGCTAACCATTGGTAAACAGAGAAATAGTGAAATGTAACTGGATTTAAGATTCTTGATATTTGTGACTGGCCTAAGACAGCTCCTTAAATAGCTTCTTCTAAGTAACTAATTAAAATATCTCCTTTGATTCAATAGGACTTAGTAAAGATTCCTTTGCCCAGCTATAAACTATTTACATTTTTAACATTTAGGCTTCATTGCCCTTAAAATTGTATAGTCAAATTAATGTAAGTATCTAATAAGATAACAAAACTGAATTCACAATAATTTTGGAGAAGAATGTACTTTAGTCTTAACTTATCAAGGGCAAGGTGTCCAAAAGGCAATTCAGAAGAGATTGTACCAAAAGTAATCAGTTTATTGTTTGTGTTCAATCATTTGTGTGGCTTTGCCTAATGTTCTCTTTCCCTTTTTTAATAACAACGTAGTCATGGTTAATAACCGTGATCATTTTACTTGGACTTAATCACAATGTTCCCTCAGACATGTAAAAGATTAAAGAGTGAAAACTATATTCCTGAGCTGGTGGTCTGAGAAACAGTTAAGTAGAGCTGGCCTACCATTTATTGTTTTTCTAAACTATTATTTTTAGTAATTTCAAAAATAAAATTATATGGCATCCAATAATTTACAACTATGACTTTTGACACCACATTAATGATTTGTGTTAATCTGTATTTGGAAGGAAATTGGAATTCAATTACACATGCATAAAATAGCATTGTATGTTGTTTTTATTAGTTTAAAAATACCTGCTGTAATTGTGCTTTATACAGAAAAAAAAGTGTATCAAAATATGCAAATATTGAAACTGATTTATTAAACAAAAGTAGCATTGTCTATAGGTTGCAAAATGAACTGCTTGTTTCTGGTCACCATGTCTTTCAAGATTTTAGAACTAGATGATCAGACCCTCTCATACCCAATTGGATTCACAAATCAGAAGGTGAAAACAAGTTTCCCTGTGTTTTCAACACCTATCTGGTTTCTCAACTTTGATTTTTCTAGTCTTAGAACTAAACTTATAAAAAGACAAGAGTTCAACCCAAGAAAAGTGGTGGGATGTCATAAAGGAAAACTTGTTATAAGTTTTGATAGAGGATATGGCATTGAGCATTTCGGAGGGAGAAGACTGGTACAGTGGACCCCATCTGATGGGATAAATACAAGGGAAAAAAAGAGTAAGTTTATGTGTGAGCATAAGTTCTTATAATGTAAAATTTAATGTAAAACAGCCTTTTTTTGAAAAAATATGTTGTTGAATTTAAAAAATCTGTTTTTAATCACTGATTTCAATCCATCTTTTTCAATAGCATGCATTATTATCATCATATCTAGGCACTTCCCACCTAAATTAGATGGGCACAGCGAGATTTCTAACAGACGTCAAGAAGCCTTTTGCTTTTCTCCTTTCCTTCATCGTAGGTTCTTCTTTTCTGTTTCCTTCCCAGCTATTTAATTTATTAACTTAATTTATTCTAATTGTTCTAGTTAAGTGAGGAGGCTCTCTCATTAGACAGATAGTATTGTCATTTCACAATTGCCTCTCACTGAATGACATTTTCAAAACAATACCTGGTGGATAAACATACTTCTTGAATATATGATTGCTCTGCCATGACTAAAATAACCCAGAATTTGTTTAAAATATGCAAATTTATAAATTAACTGACAATACCCTTTTTCTTAGTGCCCTTGAACAATCATGTCAGTCAGCAGCACAGTTAGAAAACTGCTGATCTCCTGCCTCATCAGAAGCAAAGAATAACCATGAAATGCATGAAAACTGCTACTTTCATTATCAGAAAATACAGTGAACTACATTCAGTATGTGCCCTCAGGCATGGAGAAATGAGACAGTTATACTCTAAAATAATAACAAACCTTAAAAAATGATGCTAATCCTTCACATAGAAGTTATTGTTGGAAAAATATCAGAAGACAGAGCCTGCTTTCAAAGCTACAGAGCCACTTTTATTAATTTAATAACATACTGCCCGTCACATATTTTCTTACATCACAGATTAATATACAACAGTCAAAGTAAAGATACATTAGTAAACAAATTAAAAACAGAGATCTGGAGTTGAACAGAGTTCGTTTTCTTACAATATGTTTAAAGGGTCACCATCAATTCAAAACAGCTTTGTCTAATTTATTTTTAACTTAAATTGTTACTAGAATACTATTGCTATGACAGAAAGACCATTCTGCATGTTTTTATAAATTTGTTTATTTGGTGCACTTGGCATTTTTCCATAGTCAGTTTTACTATTTTGTCTATAGACAGATAAATCACTATTTCTGTAAGTCTTTCATACCACAACAGGGAACAGCTTGTTTTGTTATGTTTTTTTACACAGGAAAATGTGATTATAGGGGTAAGTGTAGCATCTGAGACTACATTTAATTCAACTGGCATAACTGATTCGTTTTCAAGATGGTGTCCCTTTTATCAACAGAATTTCACTAATTTCCAAACCAAACCAAACCTGTTCTAGAAGGACTGGACAACACAATACTTATCTGACAAATACCTGGTGAACTAAAAACAGCTCCTTCTCTGCCTGTTCTGGCCAACCAGTTGCCACATTACATTTCGGCTTCAATGTCCTTTTTAATTCCAGGCATATAAAAGTGCTCAAGAAAGATTTTTGAGATGACACAATGCTAACTAGAAACAGGCTTTGTAATCATGTCTGACAAATCAAAAAGGTAATCATGCACATCATGAAAGGGTCAGTAGACCTAGCTGGGAAGAAGAAACGTTTGACAATTCTGGTGTTCTCACAAAAAATTACCAATAACAAAAACAAATTGTCATAAAGCAGAATCAATTAACCTGTGTTACATGTATGACATCTGTCATAATTATGGCACTGTTGCATGTACTATGTTGTTTAACGAAGACCACCACCTAGTTATATCGTGTCAGAGTTCCTATACGTGTATAGCTTTACCTATGACATTTTTTACCATGTCAGTTTTGTTCCTCTTCTATAAGTATACCTACATTGCACCTAAAAGAGTCTAACCCAGGGTTACTCAACTTTTGAAGCCCCGGGGGCCACAATGATACTCACAGCACATGCCAAGGGCCACAACTTATGTGTGGTTGCATATACATGCAAATATATATGTAAATATATTCAAATAGTTTCTTTCACACTGACAGGCATGAATATAAAGCTTTTCCCACAATGCCCCGGTGCTCCTGGCACCTCCTCCCTGGGGGCTAGAAACGCCGACATCCTGTACCTGTCTGTTCCAGCCAGCCCATCAGCTTACCCCGCCTGGTGGATGCCTCACCGTTGTGCAGCATGTTCCCAGTGGAGGCCATGTTCCAAGGATCCCACCTGTGGGCTGTGTGCTGAGTCCCACATAAACCCAAACCACCTTGCAGGCTGCAAAGGCCACGTGTTGAGTAGCCCTGGTCTAAACTGTGGTTAAGTCTTGATCTTGAATACTGTATACATGTGATTATGACAGTCTGACCGATGTTACTACAGAATAGGAATCTACAAGATACTCAACAATATATGGTACAGACAAAAATAGACAACAACAGAGGAAAATGATGGCAGATAGGAAAAGAACTAAAGACAAAAGAGAAGGAAAGAGGAATAGCATAAAAGGGATGGGAATGGATCAACAGAACATGGTCAGAAAGATGACAGAGGAAGGAAGACATACAGAGGAAATGGAACAAGATAAATCATAGTGACAAAAAAGACAGAAGAGAGACACCAGACTGATTTTGCTTTCATTCACTCACCGAAGCTATAAATCAAGCATCCTACCTGCAGTCTGAACCAAGATAAAATAGACTGCATCACAAATAAGATTGGTTGTACTCTGTTATTCTGAAAAGGCAACAGAGCCCTAGAAGAGCCACATATAGTTATGAAATCAAAGAATGACCTTGTCCTTTCTGAGCCCTATAGAATCTATCACTAGATATGCTATACAATCATATTTTTCCAAAACCTTAAAATCTGTATCACTACATGCTGATGTACTTAAATTTCACCTTTTCCTCCTCAGAGTTGTTTTGGGCAGCTGAATGCTGCTGCTCCCAAATATTATTGCTCACTACTTGTATTTAATTGCTCTTAGTGTTGGAAAATTAGTTTGTGAGCAATATGGCTCATCCTGGTGATAATGAGCACTGCGCTTCCAAAGGGCGTTAGCTTGTTTTCATCTGGTTATCAGGTGTGATGGGATATCTGGCTGACCAATGCTCATGTTGTATTTATCATATAATTTTTTACAATCATGTGTTTGACCTTTTTGCCTCAGGCTGCTATGGCTTAACTTGTTAAATCAAAGAAATAAATATTTAACAACCTTTCTATTTTTAAAAACTTAAAAGGTATCAAAGAATGTTGCAATATACAGATAAATTAGTTTGAGCTACTGTGGAGTCTGCACTTCTCTTGAATCTAATTTTGTAAGTACAAATTATTTTACTCACATAATACTTGGTAGGCTTGCCCAAGGCTTTATAAAGATGGATGGGAAAAATTTGGGGCCTGAGAACCACATCTCAGTACAGACTCTGGTATTGGGCTGGCAATGAGGGGTGTGACGGGGTGAGGAAACCCTGCACTAGCAGGGAGACCCCCGAGAGGACTGACCCGGGGGAAGGCCGGGTTCCCACTGGCACGGCATGAGAACCACGGCATCCGCGGACCCAGAAGACACGGACGCATGCGCAGCTGGCGGGGCTGATGTCGGGATGGCAAGGGGCCAGTCCCGGAAGTATGGGGCAGCCCCATGGGACAGGGATGAATGGGGATTGGCCGGCGGAAGACGGGTAGCCCCGTAAGAAGGGCACAGCAAGCCCAGAGAGGGGGCAGACAGCTGGAGGCAGTGAGGTGGGGCCATTCGGACCCAGTGAGCCACTCAGGGACGGGTCTGCACCAGGGTGAGGCCGTAGGAGGGTGAGGAAACAACCCAGGGTGGGCAAGTGGAGCCTGTGGGCTGACAAGTTGTGGTGGACAGCCCCGTCAGCCAGGTTGGGGGGGAAGGAACTCCCCACTTCAGGGCCCTGGGTTGGGACCTGGAGAGAGGGCGGGCCCAGGTCCCGCTCACTCCCCTCGGCAGAGTTGGCGTGTGTGTGGAACGCGGTTTAGGGGATTAAAAACACCCAAGGTGGCACGGTGGGCTGGAAAGCGAGGTCGAGCCCCGTGGGGGGGGGGGGGGGAGAGAGACAGAACCCCTAAAGGGAATGGCTTAATCTGGGACAGGAGGGCCCAATCCGGTACAAGGGGTTTGGATTGCAGGAGGGTGCTCCAGGATGGGAAGGAGGGGTTAAAGGGTGGGAGGAGGATCAGGACTAGGGCAGGGGGCTCAAGTGCAGGATCTGGGTAGTGCTTACTTGAAGCAGGTCCTGGAAACAGCAGCCTGTTCCCCCCTGTTCTCATGTGGAGACAGGGCCATATAACTCTATATGCTGCCCTATACATAGGCACTGCCCCACTGCTCCTACTGACCACAATTCTCAGCCAGTGGTTGAGGCAGGGGCAGTATGCAGAGCCCTCTGCCTGCCCCTGCTTCTGGGAGCCATGTGGAACAGGTCAAGGCAAACCCCCAACCCTAGTCCCAGGCTGGAACACCAGAGCAGGGCACGCTCCCAACCCCACTTCCTGGTGACAGCATTAGGTTAGGATTAAAGGGTCTGAGTTGCCGGTGTGGCTCGTGGGCTGTAGTTTTCTCATCTCTGCTTTATACTCTAACTTAGGTCAGATGATGTTCCACATGAGATGATATGTATCCAAGTTGAGAAGGTTACACTGGAAAGGTCAAAGGATTATTATTATTGCAGAGTAGGGACCTAGATGCCAGGTTAAGACTTTATCCATAGTTCTAAGAGCCTCTTAACATCTCTTTTCTGAGAACAGAGCAGTACCTACATCCCAGACAACACTAAAGGCCAGAGAGCACTGAATTATATCACTTTGAAAAGTGCTGAGAGGTTTTTTAAAAGTGACAACTGATTTTCCAGTGGCAGCCAAACCCACAGTAATAATTTCTTTGTCTATCTAGGCTGTTCTCCTGCTAGAATTAACGAGGCAACCTGCGGGTAAAATAGATGGCTTCCTATCAGTCTCTGTATTGCTAATACCAGTCTAAGCAGAAAATCAGTCATACTTGGTTTGTTGCTTTGTTACACAGAAGGCATTGGTAAATTCTAACACTTGTTATAAATTTAAAGCAATAGAATTAAAGAGTAAGAGCACAAGAAAACAACGCTGTTTCAATATTACTGTTGTGGTCTGAAAATATAATTCTCTAGAGGGCCACACTGAGGAGTGTGCACAAGGCTGGGGAGGTGCAATGCCTTGAGTCTTTAGCAAAATGCAGGACAATGTAGCACTTTAAAGACTAACAAGATGGTTTATTAGATGATGAGCTTTCGTGGGCCAGACCCACTTCCTCAGATCAAATAATGGAAGAAAACAGTGACTGTTTTCTTCCATTATTTGATCTGAGGAAGTGGGTCTGGCCCACGAAAGCTCATCATCTAATAAACCATCTTGTTAGTCTTTAAAGTGCTACATTGTCCTGCATTTTGCTTCAGCTACCTCAGACTAACACGGCTACATCTCTACCACTATTCATCTTGAGTCTTTAGGAAATGAATCACATGAAGGCTCTCCAATATCAGGTTGGTTTGGGTCAAATTCCAAAAAACAGCTCCCACATCCACATGGTAAAGGCAGTTAGGGAGGATAGACCTGCTCTACTCAGAACAAGACTTTCAGGGAAGAGCCCTATTTACTTATTTCACTGTAACAGATTGTGTACTCAGTGATGACTATTCAAGATGAAGTAAAGAAACAACAGCTGTTTTCTTAAGGATCCATAATCTCCACTCCACAATTCACTATGAGAAAAACCCTGCCTCTTCCACCATGGATGTGATGCATGCTCTAGCAATGTAACCGATGCAGTTCCACTACCCATTGCAGATGTGCAGGATTACAGGGAATACGAAACACATGGCCCTTGAGCGGGATAGAGCTGTGTTAGGTAAAGGGTCTCTCATAGCCAGGGATTCTAACAATGTTTCTGGGGCTCAGGGCAGAACAGTCAACCGGGCCCCATGCATACACATTATGCTTACACAGATGTGGTCCACCTGTCATTTGGGCAGTGCTCTGCCTGCGCTGGATGGTGTTCAACAAGCTGTCAGCTGTGCTGCTAGGCATGCTCTTTCTGCATGTCTACTGCTTCCTACATGCCCTCCTGTTAGAGTTGCCAACCCTAAGAACCTTGAATTGCCTCATGTCCTGCCCCTTCCCTGAGGCCATGACCCATCCTATCCCTTCTCTGATGCCCTGCCCCTCACTCACTCAATTCCTCTCCCTCCATTGCTTGCTCTCCCAATCACTTTCACCAGGCTGAAACAGGGGACTGATGTATGGCAGGGGGTGAGAGGTCAGACTATGGTAGGGAGTTTGGGTGCAGGAGAGGGTGAGGAACAGAGCTCTACAAAGCTCTGGGATAAGTCTGGGACAGGTGACTGGGGTGTAAGAGCAGGTGTAGTCTCTAGGAGGGAGCTTGGGGGTCGGGTGTGGGTTCTAGTCTGAAGCAGGGGTTGGATCCCAGTCAGCAGTAACCAGACTGTAAGTTGCCTAACCCACAGCACATACTGGCCCCAAATGCTAAAACATTTGTCTTGCATTGTTCCTATGTCTAACACTGTTTGGAAATCTGGTCTTCTGTGTTATCAGCATTGAACAGTTTTGCCTTAAGCATGGAATAAATATGTTGGGAGAGATGTGTAAGACCAGAAGGTCGGCTTAAGGTACACAACTCCAGCAATGTAAATAATGCAGCTGGAGTTGACGTCCTTTAACCTGACCTCGGTGCCTTCTTTCACAGTGGGAGGTTGATGGGAGTAAACGCACCTATCAGCTTCTCTTACTCCTCACGACTGCGAAAAGTACTGGCACCTACCGGGGAACCCTCAGTGTTCGATTGATCAGACCCACTAAAGCAAACTCCAGAAGATCTATCTCCAGTGTGTAAGTACAGATGTGGCATAAAAGTCCCCAGAAACTAAAACTAGTCGTTTAGCATTTTTTCATACATGCAATAATTTGTACTTGTTTCAAATGCCATGATTTCAAATAGGGATGTTAGATTTTGATTGACATCAAATTTTAATGGTTACACAACTATTCAATAGTCCCCAGGGGCAGCAGCCAGTGTGGTACCAGCCCTACTCCCGGGGAGGCACCTGCCACCTTCTGCTGCCTCTGTATCAGAGGCAGCAGCACAGAGGTGTGGGTGAGCAGGTGGCTCCACAGGATCTGGTACTCGTGGGGAGCCGGCTTAACAACACCGGCTTCCCCACCCCTTGCTACCTCTGCATCAAAGGTAGTGGGGGGTGGGGAGAGTAAATAAATAGAATTAATCGATAAGCCTAGGCTTATTGGTTAATCATTTCTTTGACTAATTCCAAATTATCTTCTTGTACTGTTAAAATAGACTCTTTCACTATTTAAATTTTAAAGTCTTGCAGCTGTACACTAAGAATATTTTACCATCATATTGTTTTTTGTTTATATGTTGCTGAGTCAATTTCAGTGTGGAAGTTAGCAACCAGGCAAGTAATTCCCAAAATTAACAACTCTTGTGCTGAAAATGTAACCTTACAACAAAAGCTCAGCTATAGAACATGTACATTTTTTTAAAGTATTACACTGGGATAAATAAGTACAGGGTAACCATTGTTATTACAACATAGCTAACAATAGTTTATAATTCTAATAGTTTTGAAACAAATAAAATATTTCTCCCGTAGATTAATAGCAGCCCTTCCAACTTCATAAGGCCTAAAATCTGTCCCCTATAAGAACTGTTAAACGGACTGGTCTGAAGCAAGAGACACTTATCTTTACCTCATTACATTAACATTTTCACATGTTTATTATATCAGTCTAAGACTACTTGGTGAATTCTGAGACATAACCCTCTAGTCTGATGCCAAAAGATCATGCCCATATTACAAAAACTCTGACATCAGTGGCACTGCATGCACTTGTGCCAGGACAGAATCTGCTATTTAACACATTTTCTACTGAGTCTTCAGGGGCACCTCTGGAGGTAGGGAGGAAAATGGGTTCCATCTAGGCACATAGTTTCCCTCTAGGATTTCTAAGATTCAGACTTGTGCAGGAAAACTCCTTTCCTGAGGGCACTATGACTCACATTACTTCTCTCTCCCCACATCAAAGTGGTTTTAGGGGAAAAGGAACAACCAGCTAAAGATTTCATTTGTCTCATCCTCTTAAATTGTAAATTCTTTGAAGTAGGGACTGTCTTTTACTTTGTGATTGTACTGCGCCTTGCAGGATAGAGTCCTGATATTCACTGCTACTTAGGTAGTACCACAGCCAACACAGATTAATAATGAATAATAATTTAAATAAAGATACCCCAAAGCAGTCATTGTCAGTTAAGTCCTCGAGATAAGGGAATATACTATCTACAGAGCCAACTTTTTGCAACAAATGATTGGCCTGTAGAAAGCATTTGTTCAGCAAACAATACATAGTCATTTGCACTTTTGTGGTCCAGGCACATGAACTCTGAGATACACCTGAGCTCTAACAATCTGGGATCCAAACCTAGGAACTAGGTTTCCCCACTCTGACGTGCACTGATGCTCTCATCCAACTACCAGCCTGGCATGAAATAAAGGTTGATAAACAACTTGAAGTGTCCTTCCTAACATGGTCTGTGCAAAAACAGAGTTTATGTAATCTGAGCAAAAATGTTTAAGAAACTAAAAGCTAGATGATACTGAATGAAGTGCAGAGGAATCAAGGTTGGTATAAAAAGACATGTTGCCATAGAGACCATCTTTCAGCTGCTAGTTGCAATTACAATTGTGCTGTGTGACTAGATATATCATCCCAAGGCCAAACAAAATTTAACCTTGCTTAACAATAAGCAAAACAAATGGATTATTTCCCTAGCACAACACAATAGAACTAAACATTCTGTGCTAGGTTACATACTAATGCTGAAAATACATATCTATATTTCAAGGAATTATTTCACGCCCCAACTAGAGCACAGTATTAATCTTACTCACAGAATTTACTCAAGGTCACTTACACCACATACTGTAAAAAATAAAGGTCACTTGCCAGTAACTGTAGTTTTTTTAGTGAATATAGTTTCACAAGAACTCTGAGCATTCATGTGATGAGCCCCTCAGAGTATTGTCTTCAAATTCTGCCACCAATTTGAGCAAAGGTGGGGATGATTAACACTCCTCTATGGAGTCACTCTGTCTCTGGGATACTGATAAATTTTCCCTTCCATAGATATCTTACACTGGATCCATAATCAAGTACAATACATCTGAAGAGCAACCAGGGTACACTTCTTATTGATGCATTTAGAATGATCTCTGTAAAACGATGATGCTCAGGGCTCCCCTACAAGGTCCTCACCAGCACCAGGTCCAAAGAGCAAAGTTTTACGCTAAGCTGTGCTACTGATAGATTCAATATGTTCTTTCAGAAACAAACCAAATAGTATCAGCAAATTTCAGTCACATACTTGTTTGTTACCCTTGGTTACGCTTACAATGTTGATATTTAAATGGAAGATTCACCAATCCCTTAACTCCCTCTCTCTGCAAGTATTAGAATCTCTGGGAGCTAGCTATAGAAACATAAATCTCTACTGGCATACCCGTTACCTGCTGGCAAAATTACCACAGCACATGAGTCCTCAGGTTCCTTCTATAAAACATGTGGCAAATCTCTGTTTCTTTAATATTCTTTATGAGAATTATATCTAGAGTGGTGGAAATTTTCTGATGGTATACTTTCCAGCCTTGTTTCCCATTTCTCTCTCCTCTCCTCCCCAAACTAATTCCTTCATAAAGGCCTCCTGCCTTTCTTTCTATAAAGGTGATCATTCTTATTTTAGGTGGACCTCACCAGAGGGGAAAAAATGGTATTTTCTTGTGCTCACTACACTTTTTTTCCCTCTCCCACACATCCTGTTGTGTTCTCCACTAAACTTGTAAGACCTGGCCTTACTGAGTTAAGGAAGATATCCAGCAAATGTTGGGAATATCATGAGAGCTAATCACCAGTCTCCAGCTAAGGTAGTGGGGTCTGCCTCGCTTGCACATATCACCTGATGCCAGATTCAAAGAACAGCATTACAATTTATTTTAAAAAGAAATGGCAGCTTGGAATTAAAGAGCAGTAAAATTACTATTTTTTGACAGGGCTTTTTGCATAAGCCATGATCTTCAGAAGGTGGGAACTTCCTCCTTACCCACAGTCCTGATGATGGCATTTGAAGTAGATCTCTTGCAAAAGAGAAATGTTTACATATCCATGGTCCAAATAATTTTCATGGTCCATGGTTTTCAAATAATTGGTCTGCCAATTGGCATCAGAACTATACTCCTATCAAAAAATGGGCAGCAACAATGCATATTTATTTAAGAAGTGGTGCTGGGCATTCTATTTGAACCTGAAGAGAAGCAGTTAAGTATAATGTCATAGATAAATGACTTCTAGTAAGGATAACGAGGCAGATGAATATTCTGCACATAAATGACCTTCAATACGCGAAATAAAGGAAGGAAAACATTGAAAATATTATATACAGACAGATTTGATTTTAAATAGAAAGCAGAACAAAGTTTTCCATGGCAGCTCTATCTGGGAAGAATCAGTAAATATAAACATGGATTGCTATTTATAGGCAACACAAAAATCTATGTCAGGAAAACACCTGGGATTGCTCATTCTCAGATTCTGTCGTTCCCCTCTACATGACAAATATCAGAAAGGAAAAAATGCTTTTGGATTTAATACATTCACAGCTCCTCTACTTGAAAACATGAAAAATATTTTTTAAAATAACTGACATTTGTGTATCGAAGATAATTTTATAAGCTACCACTCCATAATGAATACTACTAGTAGCTGTGGTTAGTGGTAGACCCTTTTATGCTGCTTTCCATACAAAGCTCTTGATAAACAACGATTAAGCCCAACAATACCCCTGCGAGTTAAGTATGCTAAGTATTGTCTGAAGCAAAATGCAGGACAATGTAGCACTTTAAAGACTAACAAGATGGTTTATTAGATGATGAGCTTTCGTGGGCCAGACCCACTTCCTCAGATCAAATAGTGGAAGAAAATAGTCACAACCATATATACCAATGGATAATGGTTGTGACTATTTTCTTCCACTATTTGATCTGAGGAAGTGGGTCTGGCCCACGAAAGCTCATCATCTAATAAACCATCTTGTTAGTCTTTAAAGTGCTACATTGTCCTGCATTTTGCTTCAGCTACTCCAGACTAACACGGCTACATTTCTATCATTATTCTAAGTATTGTCTTCATTTTACAGGTGAGGAAACTCAGGCATACAACACTGATGTGACTTGTCCAAGGCCATAAAGGGGGTCAGCAGGAAAAAAAACAGGAATAAAACACAAGAGAGTGCTCCTGTGCCGACTCAGTACTATCCTCAGCCGTTCCCAACCTTTTCCAGGTGGGGACCCATTTTGATAATTCAGGAAGACTTGGTGACCGAAGGCAATTCAAAAACAGGGGGAGGAGGGAGGGCAGAGAAACCTTGGGAGACACTTAGCGACCCTTTTTAAATGAAATGGCGACCCATATTTGGGTCCCAACCCATAGGTTGGGAAACCCAGCTACAAGACCACATTGCTTTATTAATGTAGAACTGCCTCCTTTTTTCCTATAGATCCCTTTATCAAAATCTACTGACACCTTCTTTAATGTCTCCACATAGCTGCCATATATCAAATGCCACCCAAGGATGCAAGATGTCTCTCATCACTTTATAGTCAATACAAATGGTATATAAAGAACAATTGAGTCAGTACTTTCCTTTCTAAATGGTTGAAACGATTACAGCCTACACAAAGTGAAACAGTATTCTCTCCTAGGCCTGATGGTACTGAATGAAGTACTGTACCTGGATTTCTGCATAGGACCATAGACTACTATCAAAATACCATGTCCTCCAGGGGTTATCCCTTTCCTAATGACACTTATGTAACAAATTAAACGAGACCAAGAACTCCAACAATAAATGCATCATATTCCAGGACAGAGAGTTGTTATTAAGGAAGATTTTACCTAATTTATCAAATCCTGTTAAGTGACTGTGTAGTTTGGTTTTATTAAAATATGCACTGTGATAGCAGCTTATTCAGTAGTTTAGGTTTAAAATCTATTTTTAATTCACTTTTGCTTTTTATCATAGAAAAAACAGACAGACCATAAAAGTTCAGCTTGAAGGAAGGGTTTCAAATTACCTTCATAGTTTTCCTGGGGACAAAATTCACAGCTTCAAAGCAAGCAGTAACAAAAGCCAGATAAAAGTGTTGACCAACCTAAGAAGCTGTGCCAACTATGGAAAATTTAAAATGATTAGCCCTTTACACTAAGAAAAAATTCTCCTGGACTGAAATTCCAGACAGCATTAGAAATATCAAATATGGTACAACATTCATTTACATTTCAAACTACTGGAGAATGAGACATACATGCTGCTGTTTCTTCAGCTGATTCACAAATGGAGCAAAGGAGTGAAAAAAATCATCCCCGGGAGAGGGCATGTGATGTTTGCATTAACCACCATGACTCAGGAGGGCAAAAGAGATGGTAATAAAACTAAGAGGCTCCCCATGCTACCACCTTCCCCAAGAAACGCAGTTGTTAGCTGTGGCTGGCATTCCATACAAGTACACAAAATTCCAAGTGACATTGTCCAGGAGACGTGTTAGTTCAGTACATTGCTTAGCTGCCCTAAACACTCCCCTCCCAAACCAAGAACGGTTCATTTTGGGGGCTGAGTTCTCAAGAGCAGAAGTAGAATCCAGCTCCACACAGTCATGATTCAAACTCTCTATCTGCAAAGAAAAGATAAGTAATTGGATAGTCTGGTCCCTAATCCCAGGCCTGCCATATAATTAGTCAGTGTTCCAGGTTTTAATTAAACTCTCAAGGGGGTAACAATGCCCTTTACACTGCAAGTAAATAAGCAAATCTTTATTTAAAAGGCAAAGAAGCCATGCTGTCATAAAGTTGTTTCTCTTTACTTGATTTTCATAGACATATCATTTTTGGAAGATGATTTTTACCCCTAGTCAAACACTCATTTTATATTCCCCCTGATCCAGCCTCTGCAACACACAACATCGTTGTCTGAAAGAAAAACAATAAAAAACGGAAGGAAATAAAGTGCCTGAGGGACATAAAGGTACAATATTTTTCTATTTGGGAATCACAAAATTTTTCATTCCTAGTTATCGTAGGTATCAGTCATACATCACAGTTTCAAAGAAGAAATATACTGTATATACACGTTGGTCCTCCCTGGTCCAGCACCCTCAGAGAACCGGATTTTTCGAAAAAGCCTGCCATTTTCGATAAAACCACAACTAGACCACAGTTTTACTTTTGAAATGGCGCTTTTTCAAAAGAGCACCATTACGCAATTATGTAAATGAAGCATGGGATATTTAAATCCCCACTTCATTTGCAATTTTGAAGTGTCTAATTTATATCCCTCTGTCGAAAGAGGGAAGTAGTCTAGACACAGCCTAAGAAAAGGCAATATAAAACATTATAAAATGAAAATACATTAAATTTACAGTGGTTTTTTCTGCCTTTGGAATTATTCATTATGAGCAAATGGTGCAAGAGCAGATCCCGTCAATAATTGATAAACTGATAGAAGGAGACTTGCAACCGAAAAAAATAAGTGGTAGTTGAAAGGTCTGGAGTGAAGTAAGGACACAAAATGTTTACAGAAACTACAGTTCAAGTTAATATTCCCTGATGTTATTAACACTTCAGTGGTCACATAGTAAAGTTGTGAGCCAGATGCATCCTTTCTGGATCATAAAGAATTCTATGTTCATGAAACTATACAAGTCTGATAACTGATTAAAAAATGCAAATGTTACATCCTGAAGTCACTGGAAAAAATGTCTGTATTCAACACAGAATATGCTGAAAGAATCAAAAGGGCTGACAAATTAAAGTGATTTAAACAATATTTTCACTATATTTTAATCATTTTAAGTTATATTTTTCACACTGCCTTATCAGATTTCTTCCAATTGCTGGGCTTGTGGTGTGGATTTATTTTTTACACAGACAATTGCAATTGCAGGGTGTACATTGTTAGCCTTACTGTTAATTCTTAGGGAATTAATTTTTTTTAATGCTCTCCATTATGCTTGTGTGTTATATTACAGTCGGCCCCTACATGGTTGTACAAGAGGAAAGGGACAACCTCCCACGTGAGGGAAAGCCGCAGTTACAGCTCTTGTACTTATGAGCCAGCTTAGCTTTGATGTTCAGAATTGCTGAGTACCGACAATCCCAGCTGAACTCAATGGTAGCTGCAGGTGCTCAATATCTCCATAGGTCAGCCCAAGGTGTACCAAAGTTGAGCTCCAAAAATCAGAGACATCCAAAGTATCAGCCACTTCTGAAAATGTAGCTGCACATAATGATCACATTCTGTATCACCAGTTCTCAACCTGGCCTTTGTGGCCCATCAAAGGTCTGTGAGCCATTACAGGGGTTCCATGAGTCACAAGTCCTAGCACTCCACATGGCTAAACTTGAGAACCTGGAGCCCCAAGCTCTAGTGCCCCAAGAACTAAAACAGAGAGCCCTGAGCCCAAATGCACCACAAAGTAGAAGCTGGGAACCCAGAGCTCCAAAACTGAGAATCCACATTCCTGGCACCCTGCAAGGCTAAAGCTGAGAAACTGGAGCCCCAGTAGCCCATGGGGCTAAATCCCTCATCTCCCCCCCCCCAACTCCATGGAGCAGGAGCTGAAAGCCCCCCACCCCACTGGGCTAAAGCTGTAAGCCCTTAGCCCTAGGACCCTTTGGGGCTCAAGCCAACAGCCTGGATCCTCAGAATTCTGTGGGGCAAAAGCTGAGAGCCCAGAATCCCAGTGTCCCACAGATTTAAAACTGAGAGTCCCCAACCCACCAAGCTCAGCACCCAAGCAGATTCTCTTGGGGTATCTGGGTGGCCATTCTATGATGCAATGCATTCCTCTAGTGGAGTGGCCTTGTTTGCTGAAGGAGATTTTGAATGTGTTAAACTGTATATCCCAGCTTTCTCCTCAGAGCATGCTCTATGGTATCTGAGTGTCTGACTACAGATTACAGATTCTCAAAGATTCTAAGGTCAGAAGGGCCCATCATGATCATCTAGTCTGACTTCTGATATATTGTAGGCTACTGACCCTCACTCACCTACTCCTGAGACAATAGCGTAGGATTGTATGCAAGCAGATAATTGTCCCATGTGGTTATCCATTACAGAAGAGGACCCTCTGTGTGGGGATTTGGTGTCGTCTAATTGTCCCATGTGGTTATCCATTACAGAAGAGGACCCTCTGTGTGGGGATTTGGTGTCGTCGCCATCCCTGAATCCCAACTTTATAATTGGGACAAGTTCAAGGAGTGAGAAATGCTTTCTTCTCCTGGTAAGTAAACTGTTAATAAGTATAGACTAGCGACTGCATTTTATGGTTTCCTTTACCACTACTCTCATCTTTTCAAATCCTTTATTTTGACTCCTTATCTCAAGCTTGGTTAAATAAATGTTAATTGGTTTTACTATAAACCTAAGTGCCTTGTGCTAAGGAGAGTGTTGTACTGATGTGAAACCAGTGAACTGTGCTGCTGTTTCCATGGAAACATAGGACCAATACACATTACAGGGGACTAGACGATAGGGAAGTGGGCACTTGAGTGTAACACAGTGGAGTGTGTAAATCTCTATCTTGCACAAAAAAAGAGCAGGGCTCTTGGAGCCAGGAGTAGAGCACCTGCGTTGCAAAGCAACCAGTGGCTGCGGACTGGTTCCCAGTGTGGGTGCAGGCAGAACTCTCTCCCGCTGTGAGCAGATGTCAGTGATTCATCCCAGAACCCTTTGGTAACTTCCAAAAGTATCGCTGCAACCACACCTTTAAAGATCATGTTACTACCCCCTGAAATCTCATTGAAAAGATCTCAGCCTCCTGCAGCACAGTTTTCCCTTATGCAGGGGCCTTAGTGTAGCAGTAACTTTGAGGGGAGAATATATTGCACACTGGATAACATCTGACAACTTCCTAGAGCATTAAGATTCTCCTGTAACATTGCTGTTTACCGTTATCATTTGGTTATGTCAGTTTTCAGTCTCTGTCACAGTGCTCATATCAAAGCTATAGGACAATTTGCATATATTTTATGTAGAATTTTGAGACAATTTATATTAAATTTTTATTGGAATCCAGATACTTTACATCCCTTTATCCGCTAGTTTTACCATTCAGATTGTAATGTAAATGCCAACAACTTACTGCTTGTGAAGCACCCTATCAATGGATAGCATTCTATAAATAATAAATAGGTCTGTTTTATCTGGCATGAATTATGAACTCACACAGTTCATTATCATTCATAGGTCCACTACTTTAATTTTTGTATATCTCTATTACAAATTGTTCTCTCAATATTTTTCTCCAATGTAATAAGTATTAACGTTAGACTTAGTGCTATATTTTAGAAACATTTGATGTTTTCCAGTCCTCTTGTAGCTCTCCAATTCTTCATGATTTCTAAAAATAATTGCCAGTGGTGTACTACATTTATTAGCTAATGTATTCGGCAACTCTGGGACCCGTGATCGAAACCAGATGGTTTGCATGGGTTTTTTTTGTTCTTAAAATAGATTCTCATACAGTAGCTGCTACTTAAAATCAGCAAATATTTTTGTTTTCAGCTCTTACTAATAACTTGTACTTCATTATTTGGTTCACTAAGGAAATATTTTGTAAAAAAGTATCTCTGCCACTGTAGGGATAACATATTAATGTATTGAAAATGATTCCTCCAAATGGAAGTGACTCCCCATAATTTGTTCCCCACAACTTAGTGTTTAGATTTATTATTAATTCTTATTATTATTATTATTTGTTAAGATTGTTAAATGTTTAGATTTATTATTATTATTGTCCCTTTAGAATATAATGTATTAGGTCATGTAACTTAGAACTGTTAAGAATATAATCCTATGTAGCCAGAAACAGCCCCCCCCCCCGCGCTCCAGGGCATGCTCAAGCTTGTGCAAGGGGCTGCTTGAAATTGACATTGCAGAGATACATTGTAACAATGCATTGTCAAGCCACTAAATCTGCTATGGGAGCCAAGCCCTGTAATTGTCTAAGGGCATTGTTAACTTTACTTAGCAGTCAGAGAATGTTTTAAGCAATACCACCCAGAAACTTTCTGTAACTACAACTTTTATTATTATACAAAATACTGTATGAATGTATGAGAGAGTGCTTGGATGATGAATGAATGGCTCTGAGAGGTGCCAGCCTGAGAATACAGCAACAAAGGGCTGAAGAAGGCGTCAGGTGCCAGTGCAACCAAAAGGTGTCAAGTGGAGAAACTGGAGGTCCACCCGATGAGATCACTGATGAGCACCTGGCAGCCACCCTGGAGACATCAGCATGATACAGCAATTTCCATAGACTGGCATAGGAAGAAATTCCTATAAGAACTGGACTAAAAAACTATGGAATCAGAGTCCAAGGTTCTGCTGCCAGCCTACCAGGAGCTTCAGATGCGCATCTGATCAGGACTTCGCTCCCCACTACCATCACTTGTGTACAGAGTACCTGGCCAGTATTCTGTCACAAGCAACTTCCAGGCTGGTAACTATACACAGAACTTGAATGAATGGATGTATGAATGAATGGTTATATATATATATATACACAAGTGTATAAGGGTTAAGTAGTGTTAGGAATAAGTAGTTAAACAACGTTGTTTGCTTCTATCTTTTCTTTATTTTTTATTATTATCTTTACAATAAATGTGGCTTTTTGCCTTATCCCCCTCATAAGATCCTGCTTGCTTTTATTTGGTACAACACCACGTTAGAAATATTTTAATCTTCACAGGGTATTTATGTGTTCCTCAAACCTGTTCCATATTACGCTGAGTCCCACAAGCCTGAGTTATTTATTTAAAAGAAGAAAAAAATGTAAATTGTAATCACATACACATGAGGTAAGAATCTGACACAAAGACTGTGTTACAAGTGAACTGAGGCCAAAAATAAAAAACCTCAAAAACTGACTTAAATTGGGTCAAGTTAATTTTGTGCTTTATCACACAAAATAAAGGCCAATGTATTGTGAAAAACTGCAGCTTATTTCAAATCTAACATCTTTTATATAAAAGTAGTACAGGACAGTTAGGACAGATTTCAGAAACTTGGTCCTAATCAAAACTAATGAAATTGAACTTGACACACACAACTGTAATGAACAGAATGAATTCTTGATTTCCTACCAGTTTGACAAATATGAGGGCCTTGCAAAAGCTGCACTTTAGCTAAACAGATGAATGTAGGGTAATAGATGCACTATCCTTAAACACCTAAGAGATACAGAATAATGAATTACACTAATTTTTTTTAAATGATATTAGAGACGGCTTTTCTTGCTTAATAATGAAGTCATGAAGACGCATTTACAAAGCATTAACACTTAAGAGGAACAGATTTTAAAAAAAGAAAATAAACAACAATTTTGCAAGTTAACATAGTTTAAAAAATAATCAGTAACAAAGAATTAAACTAATCCAGCCAGTACCATGGTCACTGTTCTGGCTAATTAATCTAATTTACATATATAGCCATCAATCAGGACTGGATTAAGAAAGGAGCTATATGGACTGTAGCTGGGAGCCCCCTTAGCCAGGACCTGTGGCCCTGGGCTGCAACCACTAAAGCCCTGTATGCTGTGTTCCAGGTGTCTCTGCTTGGCTAGGGAGGTGGGGAGACAGGTCAGTGTGCTGCTGTTCCTCCTCCTACATACCCCACCGGAGCTGTATCACCGCAACAAGCACCACACCAGAAAGCTCTGTCCCAGCACTGCCCTCATCTGCAGGCTCCATCCCCCTCAGCTCCCATTGCCAGCGATTCCTGGCCAATGGGAGTTGTAGGGGGCAGTGCCTGCAAGTAAATGTGAGCTGCACTGAACCACCTGCCCCGCCCCGCCCCATCAAATGCTATCCTTTCCCACCAAATGGGGGTAGCAGCCACTGTGCATATCTCTCTTTCAAATGATAAAGTGGGCAGACCTTATGAGCTTTCTCTCTGTAAAATTTTTACACAGAGTAAGACAGATTTATTTGGGGTTTTGGTCCCTCTTGGGAATTGGTTTGCTGGGTGCTGAGCTCTTATACCTGGGCCATTCTGAAGATGAACTGGTTTTGTGTCAGTTCTACAGGGGGCAATAATCCCACCTCTATGCTTTGTCTGGGGGAGACCAGAAGATCTGGCCCAGCAGGACAGAGTGGTGGGGAGCCCCAGAGTGCAGAAAGGCGGGGCATCAGTGACATGATCAGCACACCAGGGGACAAACTCCAAGGGTAGGTGAAATATTCTGTGATTCAACCCATCACAGTGTGCTCTCCACTCTCAGGTAAAAATGATTAATCCAAGAAGAAAGGGAAATTTTTTGAAATTCTCCAGTCTTCAACTGTCAAATCAGACAAAATGAGCAAATCGGTTTATGCAAGGGCTTGTTAGTCTATAGTCTATAGATTACATATAATACAATGTGCCACCATTCTGAGCAATTAACGGGGGAAAACTGATTCTGTTCCATCCTATCAAAACATGGTTGTCTTGCACAATGTCCTGGTGACAGAAATGGACTTACTACTAAATGAGAGGCTTATAATGCAAGCAATATTGCTCCATGGTCTCACTGGGAAATGGTTAAATGGATTGGGGAAGTGGACAGATGAATTGCCCCCCACACATTATATTACTGACATCAGATATTAAGGGGCAGCATTCACACATCCTTTCCAGAGCACTAAGTAGTGCTGGTGAATGAGCTCTGCTTTCTTCCCCAAGATATTCTCCCAGGTGCACACACAGAGACTCGTAGACCCCCTATTTAGCCATTACTTCTCCATTTCCTTCCCTAGGTAAATTTACATGCAGAAGATGATTTTGTCCACAGTTCCATAGGAATCTGCTCTTTCAATGAGACAATGTTTCTATGAAATAAAAATATAAGAAACAAACAGAAGATAATGTATATTTGTTGGTATAATCCCTAGATAATTAAAACATTAATACTAATCAATTCCTCTTTTTCACACTACTTTCTGGGCCAGATTTTCAAAAGGGCATGCATCTGATAGCACATGCACAATGCCAGATGTGTATATGCAACCAATGATTTCTGAGGGTGGTTCACCCACACAGCACTAATTAGTTTTGAGGCAGCACAAAGAGGGAAGAGCACACATGCAGACTGAAAGAATGCTGCATTTAAAGATCTCCGATCAGAAGCACAAGGACGCACATACACCTATGGTGAAGCACCAATAGATATGAGACTCAAAGAAGAAACTCAACGTGTACAGTACATACAAGTCAGAATTTGAAAACGTAGAAAAGCATGCTCCGGATTTACAAGGGTTTAAAAATCAAGGTCTACGTTTTTATATGAAAACAACGTTTAGCAAGGTGAAGACATATGGATGATTCCTCATAACAGAACAATTAAAACTAAGAATGAAAAAGCTTGTCCCTCTATTCAACCCAAACTAACAGGAGTGAAAGACCCAGCAGGAAAGAGAAATATACCAGTAGCACCACTGAAATCATCCCCAATACTATTTTTATTAGTTATTCTCATAAATCTACACAGTGCCTGGCAATTAAAATACAGTGTGCCTAAGTTGCTATGGCAGCCATACTTCAACAGAACAATAAATTCCTCAAGCTCAGTCATGAATAGTGCTACAAAGCTGAAATGAAGCTTGCATTTGAAAGGTTTGTGGGGGATTGGCAGGCGGAGGAAGCAAGAGGAAAAAATGTGATTTTTCCAGTTATGAAATAGGTAATCACTACTTTGAATTACTTTACCACCCCAGCAAAGCCCCCAAGTCCAGGAACCCTGGATTTGTATCTGTTTTTTATTCTTATCCCTTTAATAGTTGAAAATATTCCTGATAACCATTTCAGCATCACTCACCTCAGGCAGATTGGCTCTAGCTATAAATAGCACGTTCTGCCATCTGCCTTTCTATTCTTGTGCTGAATGCAATGCTGGCATTGTGTTCACACTTCAGTGCTGCCAGTCCTGATGCTGTATAGCCAACAGCAATAGAAAATAATAGTGCAAGACAGAGATAAAGAGGTGAGGAACAGAAATGGTACTACTATAATTAACTGTGTTTGGATATTCACTACTATAAAGAATTCATACTGGTTCTAAGAGACTCTTAAAAGCATATTTAGCAATATTATGTATATCCTGTAAGTAAGATAGTCTGCAGAATTATTCTTTAGTGTTAACAGTCCCTCAAGCATTTTTACTTTCATTATCACATAATCAGCAATGACTGCAATACACCTGAATCCCGGCTTGTTGCAGCCCCCCATACTTCTGTCAGGGGAACAAAGCTAACTTTGGTTCTGTTCTTTTTTAAACAAAACCCTGACTCACCACTTTAGGTGTGTATACAAGACAAGGTTTTGCCCCCTCCAAGAAGTTACCAATTGCCGCCCATCATTATTGCATCATTACGCACCAGGCCAACCTAAGCCTTTCAAGGGTTAGGTAAGATGATTTTTCAAATCCGTAAATTTATATGGATCCATTTTACATAAGAACCATATTTCTATGTTTGACTAAACTGAGCGCAGCACAGAACCTGAGAAAATGGATGGAGAGGGGAGCAGAATGCTCCAAGCCACATTTTGGCTCCCATGAGGTAAGAGCCAAGATGGCCTCCAGTATAACTTAGAGCAGCAGGCTGATTACAGTTGTCCCATGCATGCAGACAGCTCACTATTGAGTTTTGACAGTGTAATATGCTCCAAAAACACCCCATTCCATCCCCTCCTGCCCCTGGCTTGCTTGAGCATTCTTTGAATGTGGGAAGAGAGAGAGGGGCAGAATGCAGATGATATAGAGAAAACTATGCTGGCTGTACGTCACCCATGCATTCCCCTGTTAGAAAAATCCCCAGCTGCCCTGGTAAGGTAGTTTTTTACTCTTTTTGCACCACTCCTGCCAATGACCAGGAACTGGCCCAAAAACCGTGTCGAGGAACATGAAAGAAGGCGTTTTCTTTAGATCTCCCCTTATTTTTTCTATAGAGTGGAATTTTTTATATAGAGCTGCTCATTCCTTTCAACCTTAGAGATCCATTTACCACAGTCTATATTTATGCTTTCAAGGCCATCTTTGGAAGCCTTGACTCAAAGTAAGGTACTAAAGTATGCATCTGACCTCAAGGTGACTATTCATATGCCTAAGTACTTGCTGAATTGGGGGCTTTGTTTTGTTTTGTCATGATAGTTCAGGATACTTTTCAGATCCTTCAAACCAACAGAAGCATGTTTTACAGGGCCAGGGACTGCTCTTTCAATTAACTTCAAGATTTGATCTCCAAACAGATTGATTTTAACAATTCTGTTTCCACATGTGAAGAAATGTCTGTCAAGAAAGATAAAATGAGATGACCAAACAAACACATTTTAAATTCTGACATAATCCAGATTCTATCACAGGATAAAAGTTTAATGCATTAATTCATTACAGCACTTACTACCCTCTACCCCAAGAACTTTATTAAGTACTGGTATTCACAAACAATTAAGCAAAACATATCGCATGGAACTATCTTCAGGCATAAAGTAACATTACTACAAAACCACAGGCTAATTAACAAGAGACTGAGCTATCAAGCTAATCAATGTAAATGGAAAAGGAATTATCACAATTGAATAGGATCTCTCCTTCAGCTGGTTTGGCTTTTCATTGCTATGACCTATACTTACTTTAGTAGGGCTAACTGAAAAGAAAGTTCTTTTTCTGAAAAGTGCTTAGGCTTGGATCCTCCTCTCATTGTGGTTCACAGCAAAATTCCCATTGACTTCAGCAGAAATAGGATCAGGCCATTAGCTATCCCCAGAGACTTCTTCTGAAACCATTTGGAAATTGAATGTGATTTATGAAATGTATGTTAACATTTTCAAATGTGTATGTGGAGTTTCTACCAATGCATTTAATTGGATAAATGTTGCCTTGATTTGCTTTTTTAAATACACTTTAGCTTTTATTTGAGTTAATGTGCCATATTTCATATATTCCCCTTCATATTTCCAGTACCTTCAAAGCACAATAGCTTTTTGGTTGCTTGCCACTTGTCAAAATGAAATGAAATGTTCATTTTATGGATCTGAATGTAAGAATCTTTCTGAAATATGCTTATTTTTCATATTTTTATAGCAGCTAACTGCCACCAGACAGCTGACAATCCCTATGGTAAGAAGACACCCTCGTGCACCTCTGCTGACACAATTCACAAAGCTTAGGGCTGAAGTGCACCCTCTCCTGCACCCCACTCCAGAGCCAGCATCCATACCACCGATGCATCCTGAATCCCCTCCTGCGCATCAGCGCCCTGCTCCAGACCTGACCAACCTCCCAGAGCCAGCACCCCCTCCTACATCCTTGGCCCTGACTCCTCTACCAGAGCAATCCCCAGCCATGAGCCCCATTCCAGAGCCAGCACCCTAAATCCCCATCTGCATCCCAAGCCCTAGCTATGAGCCCACTCCTAGAACTAGCACCCCAAAATCCCACCTCAACCCTGAACCCCCTCTCAGAGCCAGCATTCCATACTCCCTCCTGTACCCTGAACCCCTCCTGTACCCCAAATGCGTAGACTAGCTAGCATCCCAAACCCTCTCCTGCACCCCATATTCACTGTTGAACCCCAAACCCTGCTGCAGAGCAGTAAAAGTGAGCGAGTAACAGAGGGGAGCGAGTAACAGAGAGGAGGGGATGGCAGGGCAGGGCTTTTGGGAAGGGGGCATCAGGAAAGGGGCAGGATAGATCTTGCATTCCACTGCAGGAAATGCCTCTTGCAGACATTGCCCCTCTGTCACTAATATTGGCTGAAATTCCTCGCCAATGGGAGCAGTGGAATGGTGCCTGCAGGGGGCATTTCCCTGCAGTGCGCAGAGCTGCATGCAGCCCCTTCCTTCCTCTAAGATGTGGGTTTGGTTTTGTTTTTTTCCTTCTTCTTACTTGTGTGCGGCCCTCAACTGATTTTTTTGTGGGTCAGTGCCCCCCCCAAACCCAAAAAAGGTTCCCCATCATGATCTACATGGATTATGGGAGCTGTTTAGTTAGAACTTTTGTTTGGTGCCCATCTCAATGGTATCAGAAGGCCAAGTATCTGAGTGCCATTTGTCCTGGGGAGAGGCAAGCTCTCCTTTCCCTTTAACAATAGCCTGACTCTGTTTTATTTCAATCTAAGGGCTCGTCTACATTGGCCCCTTTTCCGGAAGGGGCATGCTAATTTTTCAGATCGTAATAGGGAAATGCGCGGGGGATTTAAATATCCCCCGCGGCATTTAAATAAAAATGTCCGCCGCTTTCTTTCTCCCCCTCTCCTTTCTGGGCTTCTGGGCTACACTGGCTTTTTTCCGGAGGATCTCTTATTCCTACTTTGAAGCCCTGGGCTGCTTCCTCTCCCCACTCCGGTTCACCCTGCTGAGCAAGGCTTACCCCTTCGGCTTCGGGCCCCTCCACCTAATGGCCCCAGGGAAGGAGGCCATTCGCGGCCTGCTTCCCCCTCCTTCCCTGCCGGTGGAATTTTAATCCCCCGGATCTGCTCCGCCGTCGCGGCCCCACCCGGCGTGGCGTGGTGACATCTCCCGTCGGCGGCCGGAGTAGCACGATGGCGTCATCCGCCTGGCCGCCTCCCTGAGATCCTCCGGCATTTCTAGCCAGAAGGCCGCTGCCGAACAGCTGACACAGCAGTTGGCGGGGCGTGCAGGGGCCGCACGGGCGGCTGTTCGTGGCGCGCCCCGCTCGGGGCTCCCGGCCTGACCCTCGAGAACCACCACGTACGCAGTCGGGCGGGTCATCTCAGTGCGGGGCGCCCTTGCCCCGTCACACCCCTACTCAAAACAGTTCTTTAACAAAGAACTGTGTGTAGCCAAGGCCTGTAAGTGTTAGAAACAGCAGAATTAAGGTTATGTGCACATCCTCTGCCCAGTGCTGTTGTGCATGTGAATGCCTTCCCAAGCAAGAGAGACAGGGACAAGTTGTCACCTGCAAGGTACACGCACTGTCCGGGTATCCTACAGGTGATGACTTGTGACTCTCTTGATTGGGACAATGTTCACAAGCACAGTAGCACCAAGTGCTTCAACCCCCTTTGAAAGCTCTGCAATCCCTGAGTCAGGCATTCCAACCTGAGCACAATGTCCCAGCCCCAAGGGATGGGAAGTGGCTCATTTGTACAGCACGTGCATCTGCCCAGTGACCCTGACCTGCCTTCCTTCCCTACAGCGTTGTCAGCTTCTGGACCAGGGCCAGAATGTCCCAGGAGGGAGCCAGAGCTATAATGTGCAGCACAGCCTGCTCCCATTCACCAGAGCCCTCCCTGAATCTGACCTCTAGTAAGTGACCCCCAGGGTTCTAACTTTAAGTTTAGCAGCCAGCTCCGAGGGGCGGCAGGGGCAGTGAGTGAGGAGTGTTTCCCTTGGGGATGCCAAGTCAGAGCAGGGAATGAGAGCTCTTCCTTTCCTGGTTCAGTAATAAGCCTGGGCCTTGAAGGGCACCACGCTCCAGCCAGTTTTGTGCCTGGCTTTGGATCCTATCATCCTGAAGCGGCTGGGAGAGCCCTATCCCAGACTCCTAGAGGGGGCAGAGAGAATGAAGAGTCTAGCTCTTGCTTCTCTCCCCCAGCATCACTGGCAGAGGGACGTGGGGGAGAGAGGGACACTGGGAGCTGACAGGAGAAAGTCGACAGAGCCCCCTCTCCTCTGCATTCCAGTAGGACACAGCACATCTCCTTTGGCTTTCTCCTTTTTCTCGGCCCTCCAGAGGCAGGGCTGCAGAAATAACAAGGCACGGCTAGCTGGACCCAAAGGCTCCTTAACCCCTTCGGTGCTGCTGGTTATTCTCTGGGATGGGGAAGGATGCAGTGAGGCGTATGGGGGGCAGGGAGGGATGCAGTGAGAACGTGGGTGCAGTGGGGGTTGGGATGGGGCAAGCTTGCTGAGTGCTTGAGTGCTGCTACTTCAGGTGTGGGCAAACATTTTGGCTCAAGACCCACATTGGGTACAGAGGGCTGAGTGGGGAAGGTTGGGGGTGGCTGTGCCTCCCCAGACAGCCAGACATTGCCAGCTGAGCAATTGCTTAGCTCCCCAGAACCCCCACCCAGTCCCCTCTGCTCCCCACCTCCTGGTATCCCTCTTCTCCCTGCCCTGCCCTCAGGACCCCCGCCCACTATCCAACCCCCTTATTACTCACCCCCAGGACACCCCTGTTCCCATTCCTTTGATCAGCCCCACGACTCAGATCCTTCCTGCTCCCTGCCCCTTGGCTGTGCTGCCTGGAGCACTGTGCTGAGGGAACTGTCACAGCGAGGGATGGGGGCAAATGGGGAAGGGCAGGGGTACCTCCCTGGGCAGCTGGATCACTGGCCACCTCTGCTCACCACACTTCCTGGGAATAGTTCCTCCCTTGCCCTGACAGCCAATGGGAGGTGTGAGTGGGGCAGCACACGGACTCCCCCAGTAGCTTCTAATGCTAGGAGTCGTACATGCAGCACAGCTGCTTCCTTGCGGGATGCACAGAAGCTAGCAGGGCACCTGCAGCACCACAAACTGGACATTCAATAGCTCAGTCAGTGGTACTTTGGAACCAGGTAGACCTGCCGACAGGGGAATGGGGGCAATTGTCCAGGGCTCTGGGCAATCTGAAGGGGTCCAGAAGCTCCTGGAGGTTGCTGCAGCTCTGCTTGCAGAAAGCAAAAGTGTCTTTTGATGCAAAGATGCCACAGGACTGCTTGTTTCTGAATCAAGAGGCACTACTGTGGCTTTTCCCCAGCAGGCATGTTGGATCTGGGGAGGGAAGGTCCAATATGATTGTCCTGGAGCTTCTCCAATCAGGTGGGAGACAGGGCTGGGCCAGCCTAGGGCTCTTCTGGTGGAGAAGAGAGGTGCTTGTGACTTTTTTGGGGGGGGTGCCTCTGGCCTGGCCAAGGGAGGGGGGCAGGGCCCCGCTGATTTATGTCCTGGGGCCTGGAATTGATGTCTGTAAGTCTGGGACCGGGGGTTCCAGTCCAAAACAGGACACCTGGCTTCTCTAATCCCTCCCCGTTTCACACCTCTCTACATTCCTTCCCCATCTCATCTTCCCCTTTCTCCAACACTTGTGCCCTCTGCATCTCTCTCCGATAAGTTGGATCACAGAAGTACCATTGAGACTGTCACTCGGTGTGCTAATAAGGAATGTTAAAGTACGTTTATTCAAGTAAATATGTAACTGCTCAAAAATTCAGCCATTACACATTTACATGCAGGGAGATGCGGCTCCTGTGGAGCCACCTCCCCCCGTCACTTGCTGCTGCCTCTGTATCAGAGGCAATAACATGGGGGAGAAGGGCCGCAGGCCGGAGCCGATGCTCAGGGGGAGCCAGATTTTTAAGCCAGCTTCCTGCACGTACCAGTTCTCAAGAAGCCTCCCCACACACACACACTCGCTGCTACCTCTGATACAGGCTCATCGGTTAACGTGTTCACATCCCTAGGGCTAATCATACCACTGAGCCTGCCTATCTGCCCTCTGAGGTAACCCACCACCCTATCCCGCTGGGTCAGCAGCTCTGATCTCCCCCAGCAAAGGCTCAGAAATGGGACAACAGCTCCCATGCAGAGTAACACAGGTGCTGAATGAGCTCAGCTCTGGAAGGGCTCAGTCATAGACCTGACAGCACCCACGAGGAAAGCCCTCAAAAGGCACCAAAACGCCAAATGAATCCATCTTACTTAGTATAAAAGTTTTACACAGAGAACGCTCATAGAATTCATCCCCTTTGTCAAATGAAAGGGAGATATGCACAGTGGTTTCATCCCCCCCAGGTAACAACTGGATTTGATAACCAGAGTGTTTTATTATTAAATATAAAAAATGGGATTTAAGTGACCTCAAGTTAAAACAGACAGATCAAAAGTTATCTAAAACAAAACATGTTAAGCCTAAAACACTAAGGCTATGTCTACACTGGCAGCTTCTGGAGCAAGAACAGTTGTTCTTGCGCAAAAACTTGCCTGCTGTCTATACTGCACGCACATTCTTGTGCAAGTAAATTTACAGTATAGTGTTGTAAAATAGGGCTTCTTCTGGAAGAGTTATTCCTCTCCCCATGAGGAATAAGCCCTCTTGAGCAAGAGCTCTTCCACAATACATCCTTGTAGCTAGGTCACATCAGCTGACTTGGGCTCCAGCCTGAGCACAGACATCTACACTGCAGTTTTATAGTCCTGCAAACCTACTTCAGGTGACAAGGGCCCACTGCCGCTGTTTTATTGTAGGGTAGACGTAACCTAAGAGCTCTCTTTTTAACAATAACCAAAGTACAGCACAGAGGATACTAAGTCAATAAGACAGGGATAAAACCACAGAACATTCTACACATATCCAATAAAACTATAATGTTTTATTCAAAATAAAAAAGAATACAGGCAGTCCCCGGGTTACATGGATCCGACTTACATCAGATCCCTACTTACAAACGGGGTGAGGCAACCCCGCAGTAGTTGCTTCCCCCCAGCAGACCAGGGAAACGGGAAGCTAGCGCCCCCCCTCCAGCAGACCAGGGAGCGGCTTTTCTCAGCAGACACCTCAGCTTGAGAATAAAGGACTGAGGGAAGTGAGGTGTGGGAGAATAAAACTGAGCTCTGGAGAAATGTTTGGCTAGAGTTTCCCCTACAATATGTACCAGTTCCGACTTACATACAAATTCAACTTAAGAACAAACCTACAGTCCCTATCTTGTACGTAACGCGGGGACTGCCTGTACCACCACTAATTGGGTGACAGATACTTCAAGTAGCTAAATTCTGATGTAAGTACTTTACAGATGTCCCAGGAGGCTCCTGGATGGGGACCCACTGCACTAGGTAATGTACAGACAAGAAGTAAAAAGACAGTCTCTGCCACAGAGAATCATATAATTCTGGTTGCTGATAAGATGCAGTAGGTGGATAAAACAATCACAGGAGGAGGTAAAAGGGAAAGATGAGAGAAGCATAAAATGGGGCTAAATTTGGCATGGTAGGTAGTAATCACAGTTTGCCATCTTCCTAGCCATGGTCAGCCATCAGGGTTTTGCAGGCATTACAAAAGAACAAAAATTGGAGAACGTTGGTGAATGGCAATATAATAAATTTGTCGTGTATAAAAATCATTAATATAAAAATTACATGGCAATGACAGTATGTTAAAATTAAATAAAATTTTGAATAAACTTTTCATGAGGATACTATGTTATGTTTAAGTCATACACTGTTACAGACTCAGTTCTCTAAGTGGACTGCATGTACAAAGAACCTTTTTGACATGGGGACCAGTAAATCCATTCACGAACTTTTGGAGGACCAGTAATGTTCATTTTCATATCTGCATATTCATTAATCAAATGATGAATATTCAAATAAGTTGTTTCTGGTCCTCCCAAATCTCCCAGTGCCAGTTTTAGCAAAGCTTTTGATATGGTCACCCACAATATTCTTGCCAGAAAGTTAAGGAATATGGATTGGATAAATGGGCTGTAAGACAGACAGAAAGCTGGTTAGACCAGGGTTTCCCAAACTTTTTACTTTAATTGGAACCTTTTTTTTCAGTTCTGCTTTTTGCAGCTCAAAAATATAAACACATGAAAAACAAACTTGAGAAAATACCAGACATATAACATGTCTGGTGTTTTCTCAGTAGGTAAGTTGTTTTATTACCAGATGTATTAGTTTGTCGTTTCGAACTGCCTGGCTGGTAAATGTGCTCAGGCTGCATGAGTGTGTCTACCAGCCAGATAGTTTGCAACTACTCGAGGAGTGTGGGGGGGGGGGGAGGGCACAGTAGAATCCCTGTGCCCGACTAACTTGTGCGTTGTGGGTGGGAGGGTAGGGGGGAACAGGGTTAGGTCAGTCCCACTCCCCGCAGGCCAATTCATTCCTCCCCCCCTACTCCCCCCGCTACGCCTCTGGCCAGCCCCACTTCCCCCAACCCCCTCCCAGGCAGTCAGTTCTCCCCGCTTCTCCTCCCAATCTCCCTTGGCCAGCCCCGCTGCCTGTGTCCAGCTCTCCTTCCAGCGGCCGCTTCTCCCACCCCACCCACATCTTCCCCGGACAGCTCCCTGCCCCCAACCTCACACCCTCCAGCAGCCCTGCTTCCACCGTCCCCCAATCTTCCCAGCCTGCCCTGATTCCCCTGTCCAGTTCTGCTTCCGGTGGCCACAGAATCCCCTGGCACCTGCACCTTTCCTTAGCCCTGCACCCTCCTGGTGCCTCCCTTTGCCCTCTTTTTCCCTAATACCCACCCCCTCACCAGTCTCTGCCCCATTCCCCTCCTGCCCCTCTGTGCCCTCACACATGATTTGCTCCATCCTGGCCTTCCTCATGCCCACCCCTTCTTTCAAGCCTTCTCCCAGCACCTCCTCCTCCAGTCCCCAGTGCCCTTCTCCTCTCCTCTCCCAGCATCACCCTGTCCCCCCTCCCACTGACACCTCCCCTCCTGCCCTTTCCCTCATGGTCTGCACTTGGCCCCCTGGCATTTGTCTCTCCTGCACCCCTGTCCCTTGGTGCCCAAGTCCCTTCACCTTTCACCCCTTCCCCCCCACACGCCTCTCCTCGCCTCGCCTCCGCCGCCGCATGAGCCGGTTCCCTATCTTCTCCTTCCATGTTGCGGGGCCGGAGTCCGCACTCAGGCCCCGGAGGCCAAACCCGGAGCCAGCCAGGCCCCACAACGTGCCTCCCGTGGGTTTCAAAACCCCGGGCCGTGACGTCACGTAACGCCCGGGCATCCTCCCCGCCCACGTGCAACGCCGCACATGGGCGGCAGGCGGCGAGGAGGAGCTGCGCGCGGCAGGAACATTCGGAGCTGAGGGGGACGCTCTGGGGGCGGGATGGGGGGACGCGCAGGGGGATCCGGGGCCCGCTCCAGGTAGAGTTGGGGAGAGACCCAGCTCCACATAGTGGTGAAACAGGGCCCCAGCTCTTAACTCGCCGGCACTTCCGGGTGCAGGGGCGTGGGGCCCAATTTGACCGAATGGGTCAAATCGGCCTAAGGGCCAGCAGCCACCAGGCACACTGAGGCCCGGCCTTTTTTTTTTCCCGCGGACCAGTAGTGGTCCACGGACCATAGTTTGGGAAACGCTGATGTAAGGAGACCAATTCTGTGGTCTCTTTATATGCTTAACTCAACTGAACACAATGGAAATTGTATGCAAACAAACTGGGACCATGCCCATAGAGTAAATCATGCATTACTGTTGATGGACTTGATTTTTATAGTAGGAATAATTCCAACTGAAGTCAATAGAGGTATGCTAATGTAACACTGGCGAGACAGGAGAATCAGGTCCTCTATGAGATGCACACCAACATGAGCAACACAATTAGCACTAACAGATATTATACACATCACTCCCAGTTCTGCAAATAACTATGAAGACTGATTACCTCACCTGGGTGGTACCTCACTGGTTTCAGTGGGACTCTTTACCAAGCCAGAGGTTGTCCTCATTAAGTCACTTGTAAGACTGGGGCTTTAATACTCTGTTTGGCACAGTCAATTTACCCTCTGCACAACACACACATTTTGGACTCCAATTACTAAATAAATTTAAAAAATAATCTTTCAGCTAAAAAGAAAATGAACATCAATGCTTTCACAAAGCAAATGGAATAACAGCATGTGTTTTGGGCTTGTTTCTTGCCTGATTAAATTACCTGACTCTTCCAGTCCTCTGGGTAATTTCTCTCCCAAGTGGTCCAATAAACAGCACTGCACTTTTTCTCACTTCTGATAATACTGTTCAGGGTTTTTTTTAGCACTCAACAAGTTAACTTGAAATAGAATGTGAGAGGAAAACAAAGACCAATTTATATATTAAACCAAATCATATAGAAATTTATGTCAAGAGCACTTTTATAAGAACACAGAATCTGTCATATCAGATCTTTTGTGCACCTATTCCAGCATTAGACTTATGGCAATGCACACCAAAGGCAACAGCCAAACCCACAATGCAGTGCACTTACACAACTGCAAAGTGTTTTATTCATCATGAGGGAAAAACAAATTACTTAAGACATCCATACGCATGATGTTCAATCACCCTTCTAATTCTTTTAGTTTGAATAACTCCAAATGTTAACAGTCATTAAATTACCCTGTCTTTGAAGGGGGAATTCACTGATTTTGCGTGTGTGTGTGTGAGCGCGTGCATGTGTGTGCAGTCTTTGTATTTGCCTAGACCTCTTGGTGCTTCCGGTGACACAGGTTGATTATATGCTGTCTGAAAAAGTATTCCCTCTTATTTATTCTAAACGTACTACGCTTTAATTTAATCTTTCTCGGTAAGCAACAGGGCAAAAATGTGTGTCCTAATCCTGCAAATGCTTGTGCATTTTAATAACTTTTATTCAATCAGCAAGCCCACAGTAGTCAGAGTGACCACTCATGTGAATACACTTAAATAAGGTCATAAGTATTTGCAGAGTCACAGCCTTTTTGATTACTTCTCACTCTATCCTTCATCAATTTGAAAATCTCGGCCAATTCTTTTAAGTCTTTTATGTCCTAACAATATGATTTTAGTCTTTTGCAGTATCCCTGTTTTCTATCACTCTTAAGTATTTTTAACACCTCTCCTTGGGTGGTCTTAATCTCTGCTGCAGCTTTCTAGAGAGTGTTTTTTCAGCAGTTAGCCACAGGTGTTGAGAGAAGACTGCCTGTCTGTAGACTTTTCACTAAGACAGAATCACCATTTTAATTCAGAATCTTCTAATGACATGTCATTTGCTTCATCACACCAACGAATAACCATTTTTCTGGTAACACCGGTAAAGGCTATTTCTAGAAATCATGTCAGCTTTTAATTTGTGACTCCAATATGGTATCCTTCCCTACCTAGCCTTAACAGAGAAGGTCTGCTACTTACGACTAGCTGAAAAGGATAGCAGGCTCAGGACTCTGCACAAGGAGACTGGATTTCTCTGTTGAGGCATTTGAACCCTAAATATGAAGGGCAAGTATAATTATTAATGATTCACACTACAGACAGACTTCTGCCTCCAACCAGGATGAAAGAGATCCTCCGAGGAAGATTCTAGAGCCAAATCTGGGGAGAAAGATTATGTTTATATCTGGTTATTGAATGAATGAATGAATGAATGACCAATAAAGCAAAATTCCAAGGAAGGATAATGTTGAGACTACATGCAGCATGTATATTATATATTCTGTTCATAACAGAATTGGAATGGCATCTGCATACAAAGAGATTTATGGACATTCCTGGCAATAACTGATGTATTACCATGAAAACCATCCAGAAGTTTATTTATGCAACCAGTAACTCACTCCTTTTAAGTATGTAAGAAAAGCTATGAAGAATAAGAAAAGATTAATAAGACATTTTAAAAATATTTTTAAGATGGTGCTTTCTTTTTCACAAAGAATAAAATAAAATAAAATTGACATAAATGTGTTGTAGATAAAACATATAGTATAAGTTTTTGTGGTGATACATTTCACTAAGGATATGTTAGATGTGATATATCAGTTAAGTCTATACAAACCTTTTCCCCTTGTTGCAACAAGTAGTTAGTCTACATCACAGTGATATTTCCAGGGCTTGAAGCTAGTTTTGATTGTAAAACACTATGCCCGAAGCAGTAAAGTAGAGCAGCAGAGCAAAAAGGCACATATCATTAGTCTTTAGGCTTTAATTACCTCTCTCAACCACCTGAGACTGGCTATTTTTAAAAGATTGCTTCTCACCAGTGAAGCTGTAATTACCTTCCCTTGAAATAAATTTGTTCAGCCCTACTTATATAGCTCTCTGCATATTTAAAAATGACAAATACATTTCTGTAGAGAGCTCATTATGATATTTATTCTACCCAATTTAATTGAAAACACCAGTCTTTTTTTATTTCAGAAACTGCTGGGAGACAGTTAGAATCTCAGAATAGCAGACGCACAAAAAAAGAAAAAAGGAAATATATGTTAATAAAATGATTTGGCATAACAACATTTTAATAGTAGATTATTTCAGTTTATAAAGTGTATTATCATTTATGATATTTTAGTATCATTAAAGAGATATGGTCAAGTTAAAAATCTTATTTTACAATAGCATTATATATGCTACCAATAAAATTTGATATTAAAATTAAATGTCATTAAAACTAGTGTACAACTAACTATTCATGCTGCTTAGTTATTTATGTCTCAGTCCACACAGTCAAAAAAGGCAGTTTTAGTTTTCTGTACAACAGTCTCTAGTCAACTGTACTGTAGACTAAACTTTAGATTGCAGAAAAACTTATTTGTCAATAACTTCAGTGATGGAAATATTTACTGAGGAAAGTGTTTTCCACTAGACATTTTTTTTTTAAAATCTCTAGTTACATTTTTCTTAATCATAGAAATTTGTTTTTAAAATGTGGATTGGGTTTTTTGTTTTTATTGATTTTTAAACAAAATCTACATTTTGGAATAGATTATATCATTTCAAGACAACATAACAGAAAGGCAACCCACATTTTAGTCAAATTTACTGGTGAGTTTTTAGATTACTTGCCTGTGCAGTAACATCTGTTACGCAAGGAGTAACAGCGAGTGATGCAGGATACGATAAGGGTGGAAATGAGCTGTGCGGAAAGTTGCTAGCCCTTAGAACAATCCACTAAAGATAATAGAAGACGTTGTGACTTTCGAAAGAGGCGCGTTCTTTCCAGATAAAAAGCGGTCTTCTGACATCTAGCATATGTAAGTGCACCTCCTCAGGGTTGGAGTGCGGTTTGGGGGAAAAGGTAGGTAAGGTTATAGGTTCATTTATGTGAAACAAAGAGTTGACCTTAGGCAGAAAGGCAGGGTGAATGCGCAGTGTTACCCACCGCTCGGTGAATAACGTACATAGGGGATCAGCATAGAGTGCTGCCAGTTCATTCACGCGCCGTGCGGAAGTAATGGCAAGCAAAAATGTGTCTTTCATTGTGAGCGTGCGCAGATCACGTCGTAAGTGGTTCGAAAGGAGGATGGTTTAGCGTGTCCAGGACCAGACTTAGGTCCCACTGTTCCAGGGGAGGTTTGTGAGGCGGATACAGATTTGTGATACCCTTTAGGAATCTTTTGGTAAGTGGGTAAGCAAAAACTGACCAACCGTTGATGGGCAGACGAAAGGCAGAAATCGCCGCTAGATGGACCTTAAGGGGGGAGGTAGCTAGTCCTCTGGTCTTCAGTTATAGAATATAGTCCAGTATCTGCTGGACCGATATCGCTAGAGGATCGACAGCCCTTACCTCGCACCCTCACTGAAATCGACGCCATTTGTGAAGATAGGTCTTTTGGGTGGTTTGGCATCTACTGTGTATGAGGACGTCCTTCACTGCCTGAGAGCAAGTCATTTCTGGGCCCTGAAGCCAGCTAGGAGCCATGCCATGAGGTGCAAATGGTCGATGTGGGGGAGAAGGAGGGACCCATGCTGTTGCAACAGTAAGTTGTGTAACTGTGGAAGTCATCGTGGTTGTGATACTGACATCTGTGTTAGCTGAGATAGTCAGATCTGTCGGGGCCAGAACGGTGCTATCTTTATCACTGTCGTCCCCTCTGTAGCTATTTTCTCTAGCACCCATGGAATGAGGGGGTTGGGGGAAAAGAGTAGAGTAAGCGGTGAGGTCCCCAGTCAATAAGGAAGGTATCCCCCAGGGAAGCTGTGTTTATGCCTGCTCTCAAACAATAGCAGCGGCACTTCCTGTTGACCCGAGTAGCAAAAAAGGTCTATGGTGGGATACCCTCAATGCTCGAAGAGGTTGCGGACTATCTGGTCGAGCAATTCCCACTTGTGCTGCAAGGCGTCAGCAACAGTATTATTCCTGCCAGGGAGGTAAGCAGCAGTGAGTGTGATTCCATGCCAGACAGCCCAATTCCACAAGCAGATGCATTTGGCACAGAGGGATCGGGATCTGGCACCACCCTGCCGACTGATGTAGTTTCAGTGAGAATTTTTACTGTGATGCCTCGTATTACATGCAGGAAGTGTTTGCAGGAGTTGAACACAGCACGCAACTCCAGAAAGTTTATGTGCAATAGGGACTCTTGATGCATCCAAAGCCCCTGAGCACGATAGTGACGCATATGAGCTCCCCAACCAATTAGAGATGCATCTGTGGTGATTTGTGCAGCTGGTTTCGGGCTGTGAAAGAGGACTTTCGATAGGATACTCTTTGGGTTGAGCCACCACTGTAAGGAGTCTTTCATGTGTTTGGGGACAACAAAAGAATTGCGTGTGCTCTCGTTGCCCGGTGTGTATATGGTGAGTACCCAATGTTGAAGGCACCTCAGGTGGAATCTCACGTGGAGTACTTCATAAGTGGTGGCTGCCATGTGACTCAGCAGTTTAAGGCAGGTAAGTATGGGTGTTTTGGGGGCGGCAAGTAATACATTTCCAAAGTCTTGGATGGTACGGAACCTGTCTGGGGTAAATACACCGTAGTGCCTTCGGAGTCCAGACTCGCCCCGATGAACTCAAGAGACTGGGAAGGCATCAGAGAAGACTTCAAAGAATCATAGAATACTAGGACTGGAAGGGAACTTGAGAGGTCATCGAGTCCAGTCCCCTACCCTCAATGTCAGGACCAAGTACTGTCTAGAACATCCCTGACAGACATTTATCTAACCTTCTCTTAAATAGATGTGAGACCTCTTGGTGCAAACGAAGTTTGTGAGAGGGGTCCCTGAAGAAGGACAGGGTAGGAGGGGAGAAAGGGGGCTATGTAGAGAATGGGATGGCGAAACTGGATGTGACGATTTCTCTGACTCAACGGTCTGTGGTTATCACGAATCAGCGGAGGTGGTATGGTCTCAACCAGTGATGGGAATAATGTGGTTGCGTCATGTGGAGCCTCTATAAGGGGAATAGCATACAGTCCCTCGATCGACATGTCAAACCTGCTGCCAAGGGTGCTGTTGGTTGGACACTTTCCCTGGTTGTTTGCAGCATCTCTGTGTACGCTGTCTCTGCCTCAGCTGATCATATGGCCTGAAGCGGGGCACAGCATATGAGAAAGGTCTCTGCTTATTGTACGGACCAAATCTCTTACACCTATATGGTCCTCTACTTTTGGTTGGAGGTCCTTCGGTATGGATGCCAGGTGGAGCCAGGAAGCGCGCCACATGACCACCAATGTTGCTGTGGTCCAGGAAGCAGTGTCAGTGATATCTAGGGCAATCTGAAGCACTGTCAGGCTGCTGTGTAGCCCTTGTGAACTACTGCCTTCAAAATTTGCCTTTTTGCCTCAGGTAGAAATTCCAGAAGAGCAACCAGTTTAGTATAATTATCAAAATCATGACTGGCAAGGAGAGCCACGTAGTTCACCATCCTGAGGGTTGCTATGGCAGAGGAATAGACTGTTCTGCCCAACAAATCTAAGTGCTTCACTTCCTTATCAGTTGTCGCTGCTCTACCCTGTGCCGTCTTTGATTTTTGTTGAGTGGCATCCATAACAATGGAGTTGGGCTGGGGGTGTGTGAATAAGAATTCAGTGTCCTTAGAAGTGATAAAATATTTCTTATCAGCACGTCTGTTCGACGGTGGCGCCGAGGCTGGAGTTTGCCAGATGTCACTGGCAATTTCCAAGATGGCCTCGTTGAAGGGAAGCGTTAACTTGGATTTTTGGGACGGCTGTAAATTTTTTAACACATGGTATACTGTTTCTGTGGCATGTCCATGGTATGCAGTTCCTGGGACTTGGCTACCCTTTTGAACAGCTCTTGCAACTGTTTGTAGTAATCCGCTAGGGAAGAGTCACCCTGGAATACCGCATTGTCTGGTGAGGAGGAGGACGACTGATAAGTGGGGGAGTCCATATGCTGTTGCTTGCGATGGGAGGTTATATTATCATCCCTTTTCTGCTGGCTCGAAACAGAGAGTGCGTCACCTGTGGGTGTCGGAGGACCGTGTCTAAGAGGTGGGATGTCATGAGTTGGACGTTGTGGAGACTGAGATTGTCTGGATCTCGGTGATCTAGATCCAGAATAGACCACAATTCTCAAACGTGGACTTTCATGATAGTAGTAGGTGTAGTGCCGGGTGTGATGGTGATACGTTTGATGTGAGTGCCTTGGAGAATAAGAACCTGTGCTCCTGTAGTGGTGAGAATATCATGACGTTGGTGACCTCAGTGATCTTGACTGCACTGTGTAGTGTGAAGGTGGATGGGAATGGTAGGATCGGTAGTAACGAAGTGAGCATGACCGACATGGGGATCTCTAATAATGTTGTGGAGGTGAAATGTAGCATTCATGTCTGTGGCTTCCTGAGCGGCAGGAAGATGGAGAATAAAGTTCAGGAGAAAAAACAGCCACCTCAGGGCTTGGTGTTGGTGTGCGTACGTGCCTAGACTTGCGCTGCACCTTAGTAGGCATTGTAGAGGCATGCGCAGGAGGTGGAGCGGAACTCGTAGGGCTAGTCGGTGTTGAGGCCAAGGATCTCAGTTCCGACCTCTCCTGGTGCTGAGGTGGCATTAGTGGTGCCGGTGCTGGTAATGTTGGCACCATCAAAGAGCCTGTGATCAGTGCCGAGGATGTCGGCACCGACGGGGAATGGTGCAGTGCCGAACACTTCGGCGCCGAGGGGGTTGTTCTCAGAACAGCATGAGGCTCTTGGTGCCGTCGGCAGTGCCAGGTCAGATGGAATTGCGGGGCTAGGCGCTGATGTACTGCGGCCTTTGGGAGCCTTAGCCGTAAAGGGCTTGGGCGGCAACCCCGATGTGCTCGGTCCATCTCCCGCACTAACGCTCCTGGTAGGGGCGGAGGTCCGCTTGTTCTGGGACTGATGCACCACAGGAGCCTCTTCCATTGAGTGCTCTGTGGTGGGCAGCTGCAATGCCTTAGGGTACGTCTACACAGGAAAGTTATTTCGAAATAACAGCAGTTATTTTGAAATAACTTTATCAGTGTCTACACAGCCAAAATTAAATTGAAATAGCGGAGGGCTTATTTCAAAAATAGTAAACCTCATTTCACGAGGAATAGCATCAATTTCAAAATTGCTATTTCAAAATAAGCGCTCTATAGAAGCTTATTTCGAAATAGGGGGCCTCCAGCCCTTCCCAGGGTGCCCTGCCAGCCACCCTAGCCCCAACCACAAAAATTCCTCTCCTCCCCCTTCCCCTGAGCCAGCCTTTAGAGGGGTAGGCTCTGGCCACAGTGCCTGTGCCAGTTCTAAGCCTGCCAGCCCAGAGCCAGCAGTCGCTGAACCTGACCCAGTGGCCACAGCATGAGCCAGGCAGCCAGTGCCAGCCAGCCCTCCACTGCTCCTCAGGACAAGTCTGCTAGCTCCCAGGAGCCTGCCAGGGGCCGGAAAAGGCGGGCGCCTGCCTAGTCCAGTGCAGAGATCATGGACCTAATTCAGGTTTGGGGGGATGCCTCCAACATCCATGATCTCCACACTAAATGGAGGAACGCAACCATCTACAGGCAAATGGCTGCCAGCCAGGCCACCAAAGGCCACATGCGAACCCAGGAGCAGGTTCGCATGAAAATAAACAAGCTGCAGCAGGCGTATGCCAGGGCCACAGGGGGCAGCTCCCAACCAGGGATAGACCCAGACCCCTGCCCCTATTTTGATGCCCTGGACCACATCCTGAGGGGGCGGGGCGGTCTATGCCCCCTAGATGGTCATCAACCCTGGGGCAGAGCTTGCTGCCTCCTGCTGCTCCAGCCCCTGCTGCCTCATCAGCTACCACTCCTCCACCCACTCCTTCCTCCCCACAGCCCAAGGGACACCGAGGCCCCCGCACTCACGGTGCTGGGAGACAGTTGGGCCAGCGAGACCCCCAACCCAGAGCTTCTCCTCCCCCTTCCTCTTCCTGCCAGCTTCCTCCTCCCAGGTTTCCCCCTGCCCTCCTCCTCTCTCCCACCTTCTTTCCCCAGTCTCACCTCAGTTTTATCCCCCCCTCACCCCACTTTTGTTCAATAAAGAGGCTTTTTTGTAATGAACACGTGTCTTTTATTGTACATCAGGAAGGGGGGTTAGGGAGGGGTAAGTGGAAGGACGTGAGGGAGGAATGAGGCACAAACCCCCAGTGGGGCACACCAGGGAGACTGTTTCTGCCTGCAGAATGTGCTGCAGGCTCACAGCAACACCTCCAGGAGAAGCACCAGAGTGCCCAGGGGTGGCTCTGGCTCCATGCTGCAGAGTGCTGTGCTGTCCTGAGTGCGGGCAACCAGAGCACGCAGAGAAAAAAATTCTTTGCTATCTCTCAGGGTACGTCTACACTACAGCGCTAGTTCGAACTAACTTAGTTCGAATTAGTTAATTCGAACTAAGCTAGTTCGAACTAGCGCATCTAGAACTAAAAACTAGTTCGAACTAGCGTTTTGCTAGTTCGAACTAGCGCGTCCACACTGATTGGACGCAGGGGGGCATTTAAGGGCAGCTGAAACCGGTTCTGGCAGGGCATCAGGTCAGCAGTTGCTTTGTGTGGCTGCTGTCTGAGGCTATCTGAGGCTCGTGCTTAAAGGGACCCCCCCTGGACAGCCGGTTCTCAGCTTTTCCTGCTTGCTTGCCAACCTCGCCGAGGGACAGCAAAGCGTCGGTCTCTGTGCCCGTCTGTGTCGGTGCTTCCCTTCGGGGGGGACCGCCGCAGGTGGCAACATGGAGCCACGGCTCGCCCTGCACCTTCTGGTGCACGTTCTGGACTTGCTGCTGCAAGCCTGCCAGCAATGGCTCGAGGCTGCCTGGCACCACCTGGGGAACGTCAGCCCCCTGCCTCTCCGCCTGGCCGCCCTGGGGGCCGTGGAGGAGCCGCGGCGGCGCCCCGGCACCGGCGTGCCCCGCCGCATCTGGCGTCTGGACACCAGCAGCGACTGGTGGGACCGCATCGTCCTGGAGCGCTGGGACGACCGACAGTGGACCCAGAACTTTAGGATGAGGAGGGACACCTTCCTGGAGCTCTGCGAGTGGCTCGCCCCTGCCCTGCAAAGAAGGGACACTCGCATGAGGCCCGCCATCCCCCTCCAGAAGCGGGTGGCCATCGCCCTCTGGAAGCTCTCCACGCCGGACAGCTACCGATCCGTCGGGAACCAGTTCGGCGTGGGGAGATCCACTGTCGGAGCAGTGCTCATGCAGGTACGGCGCTCGTCGGCCACCGAGCCGGGGGGGAGGGGGGCTGCGAGGAGGGGATGGGCCGCCCCAGGGACAAAGGGGGGGGCGGGAGGAGGCGAAGGCGCCCCGCACCGGAGGGGTCGGGCTGTCCCGGCCGTACTACACGCCGCCAGGGGGGTTGCTTCCGGGAGTGGGGCGCGGGGCACTGCCAGGGCACGCACGCTCCCAGCCACCCGGGCGCCCCACTGATTGACGCTTTGCTGTGTCTCTCTCCGCAGGTGGTCAAGGCCATCAACCGGGTGCTGCTCCGCAGGGTGGTCCGCCTCGCCAACCCGGATGCCGTCATCCGGGGATTCGGCGCCCTCGGCTTCCCCAACTGCGGGGGGGCCATCGACGGGACGCACATCCCCATCCGTGCCCCGGAACACCAGGCGTCCCGGTACGTGAACCGCAAGGGGTACTTCTCCGTCATCCTGCAGGCCGTGTGTGACCACCGGGGACAGTTGACGGACATAAATGTGGGCTGGTCCGGCAAAGCACACGACGCCCGGGTGTACCGGAACTCCTCCGTGTGCCAGCGGCTGCAGGACGGGACCTTCTTCCCCGACCGCCACATCAGGGTCGGGGACGTGGACATGCCCGTCTGCCTGGTGGGGGATGCCGCCTACCCACTGCAGCCCTGGCTCATGAAGCCCTACACGGGGCACCTCAATCCCTCCCGCCAGGCCTTCAATAACAGGCTGAGCAGGGCCCGCATCGTGGTGGAGGGGGCCTTCGGGCGACTGAAAGCCCGCTTTCGATGCCTCCTCACCCGTCTGGACCTGGCTGAGCACAACATCCCTCCCGTGGTGGCGGCATGTTGTGTGCTCCACAATTTGTGTGAGCGGAAGGGGGAGGCTTTCTTGCCAGCCTGGATGGCTGAGGCTGACCGCATGGCTGGACACTACGGTCAGCCCCGCACCGCCGCCGTCCGGGAAGCCCAGCGGGGGGCCATCCGGATCCGGGAAGCCCTGCGGGAGAGCTTCCAGGTGGAGGAGGAGGAGGACTGACCTCTCCCTGCATGCCCCACCGGGGCCTTCTTCCACCCTACCCCCCCCTTCCCCTTTCCCCTCCCTACCTACTGTCAAATAAAGACACCTGTTTTTCCAACAAAAACGTCTGTTTATTTCACAGAACTGGGGTGGGGGAGGGAGGAATGAAGGTGGGAGAAGGGAGGGGGAAACCTGGGACGAGGGAGCTGGAAGGGGAGGGGAGGGAAGGGAGGAAGGGAAAGGAAAGCTCAGGGGTGGGAGTCTGGGTGCCTCTCCCGTCTCGCCACACTGCGGGTCCGGGGGCGTCGGTGGGGAATGGTTGTGGAGGGGGGGGCAGAGAGGACAGGGGGTGTGGAGGAAGCAGGAGCGGAAGCAGGAGCGGAAGCAGGAGGAGCAGGAGGAGCAGGGGGAGCAAGAGGGGGAGCAAGAGGGGGAGCAGGGGGAGCAAGAGGGGGAGCAAGAGGGGGAGCAGGGGGAGCAAGAGGGGGAGCAAGAGGGGGAGCAGGGGGAGCAAGAGGGGGAGCAAGAGGGGGAGCAGGGGGAGGAGGAAATGGAAAGCGGTCCAGCAGGCTCTGGAGGTGGCCTCGCAGGGCACGGCCCTGCTCCTCCAGGGCCTCCAGACTCCTCTGGCGCAGCCTGAGGTCCTCCTGGACCCAGTGGTCCTGGAGACGGAGCTGTCGGTCCAGGAACCGGAGATGCCGCCTCTGGTAGTCCTCCTGGTTCCTGGCTGTCCTGCTTGCCCGGGCGCGGGCGGCTGCTGCAGGCGGTGTGGTGCGCCCTGCAGTCCCCGGTGCTGCAGCTGTGGTGCAAGAAGACCAGCGGTCAATTACCCCAGGGGCCCAGGTGTGTGAAACCCAGCTCCCCTCTGCAAGGCCAGGGCCCCTGCAGGATCCCCAGCTGCTGCTCCGTAGTGGGCAAGGCCCAGGCGCACGGTCCCGGGGCTCCCTCTCGCCCCAGCCCCCCGTACACATAAGGGGAACACGAGGGTACTCACAGGTGGATGCCTCCCCGGCCTCTGATGATGCAGGCGAGCGGCTCTGTGGGGTGCCTCGGGGGTCCCGGGTCCTGGGAAGGCTGGCGGCAGGCTCCTGGCTCTCAGAGCCCTCTTCCTCCTCCTCGGTGTCCAGGAGCGGTCCCTCTGCCCCGGGGTCAATCACGTCCCGGGGGGCAGGGACGGCATGAGGCCCCAGGATGCGGTCCAGGGCATGGAAGTGGGGGCAGGCCTCCGGGTCAGCCCCTGGCAGGCAGGCCCGGGAGTAGGACTGCCGCAAGTCTTTAATCTTGCAGCGCACCTGCTCCCGGCTGCGCTGGTGGCCCCTGGCGGCCAGGCTGGCAGCCATGCGTCCATAGACGGCCGCGTTCCGGTGGCTAGTGCGGAGATCGTGGACATTTGAGGCTTCCCCCCAAACCTCGATGAGGTCCACGATCTCCGCACTTGACCAGGCGGGCGCCCGCCTTTTGCGCCCCCGGGCAGGCTCCCGGGAGCCGCCAGGCTGGTCGTGGGGAGCAGTGGAGGGCTGGGAGCCCTCGGATGGCTGGCTCATCCTGTGGCAGGTGCAGGCTGTGCAGGCACGGGTGCTGGCAGCCTTGCAACTGGCACAAAGTGAGTAGCCAGCCCGTGGCCCTTTAAGGGCTCCGGGGCCGGGAGGGGGGCAATAGAGTTTCCCTGGTGTTGGCCAGAGTGGCCACCAGGGAAACCTGGGAAGCCTTAGCCTCCCACTAGTTCGAACTAAAGGGCTACACAGCCCTTAGTTCGAACTAGCTAGTTCGAACTAGGCGTTAGTCCTCGTAAAATGAGGTTTACCTAGTTCGAACTAAGCGCTCCGTTAGTTCGAATTAGTTCGAACTAACGGAGCGCTAGTGTAGCGCATAGGAAAGTTAGTTCGAACTAACGTCCGTTAGTTCGAACTAACTTTCTAGTGTAGACATACCCCCAGCGAGGTAGGCAAGCAAGCAGGGAAACCTTAGAACTGGCTGTCCGGGGGTCCCTTTAAGCACAGGCTCAGACAGCCTCAGGCAGCAGCCACACAAAGTAACTCCTGATCTGATGCCCTTCCAGAACCAGTTTCGGCCGACCTTAAATGCAATTCAGCATCCGATCAGTGGGAATGTGCTATTTCAAAATGCATTTTGTGTCTTGACGTGTTATTTTGAAATAAGCTATTCTGAAATAACTATTTCGAAATAAGCTATTTCGAAATAATGCTGTAGTGTAGACATACCCTTATTGAACAGCAGCATCTTTAGCCGCATCTCCCTGTCCCGCCTCGCTCAGGCGGTTAATTTGGAGCAGTGAAAGCACTTTTGGGGGATATGACTCTCACCAAGGCACGTAATGTAGCAGGAGTGGTTGTCTGATGCTGGCATGGCATCCCAGCATGACGCGCACGTTTTAGAACCGGACATGATGACACCACAAGCAAGGCTAAGTCCTTCTTCCTCTCTCTTTCCTTCCTTCTTTCTTTTTTTTTGTGAACGACGGTGAACTGCATATAACTATATATAGAAGAAAAACTTTTTTTTAAAAAGAAACTGGAACTAGAACTATTGGGAAGGGGCTAGCTCGGACGAAAAACAGAATTTTCTACTTAAAATTGTTTTCTGTCTCCTTTCTCCTCAGAATGGAGAAGCTCATCCAGATTCCATCTGCAGCCGTGGATGGTTAGGAGGAACTGGCCGGCTGAACCGCTCCACAGAAAGGGTGCAAACGGCGCGAGGCGGCATCTGCGCATGCACGGTCCAGTGGGAGCTACTGCTAAGGAAAGCTCTCTGAGCTGCGGATGAGCCAGACACCTGTAGTTGCGCACCCACAGGGACACTACTCGACAAAGAATTTATACTTGTGATGTACCCAAAAAGCAAACTCTCCTTCTATGAGGAAATGTAAGTTGACATTTTAGAAAAATAAATACGGCCCTTCCAAAAAGAGATTACATGTGGTTGTTTATTTTGCTCTATCCCAGACTGACCTATACACCCTTTACAATGACTGCTGCATTTTGACACTAAAAGTACATCTATATAGCAGGGCTAAAGTAGAATTAAGCTACACAACTTAAGGTACCTCAATTGCGTAGCTTAAGTCAAAATAGCTTAATTCCGCTTTTGGCGCTGTCTACCCAGCAGGAAGTCAAAGGATGAATACTCTTCCTTCAACTTCCCTTACTCCTCATGAGTAAGGGTTAGCATGAGCCAGAGTAAGAAATCCTCCAGCTCGACATTATTTTGAAATAAAGACTTGGGCTACGTCTACACTGGCCCCTTTTCCGGAAGGGGCATGTAAATTTCAGCAGTCGTCGTAGGGAAATCCGCAGGGGATTTAAATATCCCCCGCGGCATTTAAATAAAAATGTCCGCCGCTTTTTTCCGGCTTTTAAAAAAGCCGGAAAAGAGCGTCTAGACTGGCCCCGATCCTCCGGAAAAAGTGCCCTTTTCCGGAGGCTCTTATTCCTACTTCAAAGTAGGAATAAGAGCCTCCGGAAAAGGGCACTTTTTCCGGAGGATCGGGGCCAGTCTAGACGCTCTTTTCCGGCTTTTTTAAAAGCCGGAAAAAAGCGGCGGACATTTTTATTTAAATGCCGCGGGGGATATTTAAATCCCCCGCGGATTTCCCTACGACGACTAGTGAAATTTACATGCCCCTTCCGGAAAAGGGGCCAGTGTAGACGTAGCCTTTTAGTATAGCTGTGCACTATGTTATTTCAGAATAACATCAGTTTTTTCCAAAATAATGCTGCTGTGCAGACTTGCCCTAAGTGTTTGATCTTATAAGGGCTTAAAAAGAGCCCTTAACGCTTTTTATAATTCAAAGAGTTTTAGGGACACTTAGCACCTTGCACGTCAGGCCCTAAGTTAAGATAACTATACAGGCACCCCTGACATGCGACAACCTGAGTTCCGACCCCCCACACTTACAACTATTTTTGTAAGTGTGGAAGGGGACGAAAACCCCTGACTTAGTCTTCAGCCCGCATTTATAACAGCGCACGGCGCCTATCGTAAATGAGTTACGATGCCCCCAAGTTACAACCCCCCAACTTGCAACGCTTCCCCAGGAACAGTTTCTGTTGCAAGTCGAGGGCCTTCTGTAAATCAATATCTCCAAATCCAATTAATAAAACATAAAACACTACATGAAGATTATATCTAACCTGCAAACAACATGTGTAGATTTAATGGGAAAAATTAAATAAATAATTCTAATGAGTTTGAGTCCATGAAACTACCATGTTTGGGAACAAATCAAATCTCTAAGGCAATCAGTTTGCAGACCTTTTGTCTCCTTTTCTGGGAGAGACTGCTGTAATTACTGTACTGTCATGGTCTTGAAGATAAGAAGAAAGAGGGAATTAATTTCTAAGTAATCAATGTCAAAGTTGCTAATACCATGATATCCATCTCCCTGACATTAACAGAACCACAGATAAAGTGGAGACAGCTGATAAGCAACTTATATTTTCAGTCAGAATCCCTAGGAAGGATTGCTGGGATCTGTATTCTGGGATCTAACTCTTTGTTTTTCAACAATTACACTGAAAATAAAAACATAACAAACAAAGGCTTCTGATTATTTCTCCGGTAAAAATAAGGATAGTATCTGTCCTTTTAAGCAAAGACCTCCATATGTAAGGCCTTGTAAAGCAAAGAATTTCAAAGACTGATCACATCCTGAAAATGAAAGCCAGAAGTTATAAAATCTCAATGTTATTTTTTAAATTTCCAGGAGTGGCCTTGCATGCACCTGTAACAGATTAGGGAAATGTATATAGCTATCTAAGTTAATTTACTCTATTTTGTGAGCCTTTAAAAAAAAATTCTAATTTTCTGTTTTCTATTAAGAAGGTTCCTATCACATGCCAGAAGCTGCCACCTACTCATACATCATCATCAGAGATAGTGTCAACAACAGCACCTGAAGCTGCTGAAGCTCTGACAAAAGCAGACTGCGGCTGCTATTGTGGCTCTAAGAAAGCAGCATAAAAGAAAGAACACCTCCAGCAAAGCAGGACTTCTCACAGTGAACTGGGAGGGGGGGAGAAGAAAAACAATTTCATCCACAATCAGCACGAAATAGGAATAGGTGAGAAGGGCAAAAGAAGCTCTCATGAGAAAAGAGAAGTGTGCTGAATTGTGTTGGAAGAAACCAAAAACAGTGAGTAGGATACAGAGGGATATTAGAGGATCAGACTAGCAGGCAGTGAATTTGTACCAGTCATTTAACTTTACCCCACACTAGCTACAGAGAGTTGGGAGAATACCTGTGCCTTGTTTCTCCCCACTCCCATGGGGTTCTGAATCCCTTGCTCTGAGACAGGACATGGGGGAAAAGATAGGACAGAGGGACCTGTCAAGAGATCAAAGGACCTCCAAGTGGGTAATAAGAGGAGGATATTTCTGAATCTATTCTGCATCAAGAAGGCCCTTGAGAGCTCAGTGACCTTGCTAGTTTCACTGCTCACTGAGCCCCCAAAAATCAAATCTCTGAGCACCCTCTCTAAAGCAGCTCCTGCAGCTGTTCAATATACAGCTCCCTCTTGTCCCTCACATCTGTTCTAGGAGCAATAGTGCTTTTTTCCCCATATCCTCAGAATGGAGAGTGTTTTTTGTACAAATGTCATTCCAGCAGGAGTAGCCACTTGAGCTGTCCATGGTGCTGCTTATCATAACCCAAGTTAACGATGACAGGTAGAACCTCTGTAAACCAGGACTCCCTAGTCTGGCAAAATCCATGGTCCAGCAGTTCTCCAGGTGAAAGAGGAAGGGCTACATGATCCTTAGGGTGAGTTTGTTTCTTTCTTTGTTGTGTGCTTTCTTGCTTGCTGATTCTGTGAGCAGTAAACTGGAGTTTTGCAAGAAGGGTTAGAGAGGGGATGTGAGAGACAAATATACCTCGCAGACATTCTCTAAAATTATGTCAGTAACACTCCCTCCCCCCAACCCAAAAACAAAGCAAAACAAAACCACTCTAAGAATAGGAAACAAGATGGGAAACAAGTTAATAAATTACAGGTAGAGAGAAACAGTCATGTATCTAAATGTCCCGTTTAAATATAACAGATGAAGACACGAGTATTGAGGAAAGGTGCTTTCTATATAAATGCTAGAAGGCTAAATGCTAAGATTAGTGAACCAGAGTGCCAGCATTAAGTGAGGATAACGATATAAAAACATGGAAACTTGGTGGAATTAGGCTAATCAGTGGAACATGGCATTATCAGTGTACAAAATACATAGGAATGACTTGAGTAATTTGCACACATTGGGGAGTGGCATGATATGTGAAAACAAGCACAGTTAAATAAACTAAAAATCTTAATGAAATCAACTGTACCAGGATTTCTATCTAGCAATATAAAATATAGCTGACCCACCTTCCTAGATAGAAATTCCATACCGGCCTGCACTGTTGGAGTTGAGCAACTAGAATCTACTGACCACTGACCAGGATGGTGGCTGAAATACTCAAGGAGATTACTAAGGCTACAAAGGGAGAAAACATGATAATAACAGAGGATTTCAATTATCTTCATATTGACTGGGTTTACGTAATCTCAGCATGGGGTGCAGAGATAAGTTTATGGAGACCATAAATGATTGCTTCTGAGAGCAGCTTATCCTGGAACCCAGAAAGGGAAAGACAAATCCTGATTTAGTCCTAAGTGGAGTCTGGTTCTAGAGGGGAATATAGCTGACCCACTTGCTAGCAATGAGGATAATGTAATTAAATTTAACATCCTTGTAGGTTGGAGAATGCCAAAAAAAATGTACAAAATACAGATGCTAATTAAATGGATATTAAAAAGAACTGTCACAAGGGCGAAGTGCCTGCAAACGACACAGTAACTATTTAAAAACTCTAAAATTGAGACTAAAATGAAATATTTACCAAAATAAAAACAAAAACAGTAAGAGGACCCTGGCAAAATAGCAGAGTAAATGAAGTGGTTAGTGGTAAAAAGGCAGCCTTTAGAAACTGGAATTCAAATTCTAGTGGGAAAAACAGAAAGAAGCATAAACTCTGTCAAGTGAATTGTAAAAGTATAAGAAGGCAGGTCAAAAAAGGTTTTTAATAGCAATTAATTGAGAACACTAAAAAATAACAGCAAAACACATTAAGTACATTAGAAGCAGAAAGCCTGCCAAACAGTCACTCGGGGCACTGGAAATCAAGATGCTACAGTAGCATTTGCATACAAGCTAAATAAATTGTTTACACTGGTCTTCACAGAAGAACAAGGGTGATCTGCTAACACAGTGTACTGGAATTTTCAAAAAGCTTTTGACAAAGTCCTTCACCAAAGGCAATTAAGCAAAGTAGGAGGTCATGGTATAAGAGGGAAAGTCCCCTTATGGATGAATAACCGATAAAAAGAGGAAATAAAGAGTAGGAATAAGTGGTCAGATTTCAATAGAGAGAGTTAAAGAACAGAACCACCAAAGAACTATACATGGACATATGCCAGTCAACATTTTCATAAATGATTTAGAAAAGGATATGGAAAAATTTATAGATGATACAAAATTACTCAAGATTTTTAAGTCCTAAGCTGACTGTAAAAGTTACAAAGGGATCTCAATTGCGTAAACCTATGTCTACACTATGCTCCGGATCGATGCTCTGAGATCAATCCACTAGCAATCAATTTATAGGAAATATTGCAGTTTCATAATTGTTTATAAATGCTGCTTTTTAATGGTGATCATCATTAATGTTTTTAGGTTGCTTCAAAAAGAGAATTAGTAGTAGTCAACTGGAAATAGCATTGATATGCTATTAAGAAAGATTATTCATTTTAAATGTTTAAAATCCTATAACACTTTCTAATATTCTGAATACATTATCTAATGTGTAGTATAAATTGAAGTCAATTGCTATAATTACAAGCAAAAAGTCACTCTACTCTAACAGGATGAGTGGCTAGTGGAGAGAATGTGCTAGTGGAGAGACTAGCGTGCAGAGGACCAAAGGAGTAGCAGTGACAATATTGCTACACTGTTTCTTATCATTTATATATATATATATTTATATATATACACACACACACACACACAGAGAGAGAGACAGAGAGAGAGAAGGTGTGAGCTAAACCAACATATTTCTTTTTCTATTTCATCGTTTATGTATGTAGTACCCCCAAATAATTTCCAGCCTGATGATGTGTCTAGAAAACAAAATAATGAGATCACATTCTATATTAATACCTATGAAATTTACAGACCACTACCCAGCTAGTCATGCAGTTGATGTACAATACAGACAACCGTGTTACATGCAAATAATAATAATAATAATAATAATAATAATGCAAAGAAGGTTTGGAAAAGTTCATAAAGACATGAAAAAGAAACCGCAAATATAAAAGGTCTGATTATGCTACTAAAATAAATTTGTACAGCATAAAAATGATAAAACACTTAGAAATGAAATGCCACTCATCCTGTTAGAGTAGAATGACTTTTTGCTTGTAATTATAGCAATTGACTTCAATTTATACTACACACTAGATAATGTATTCAGAATATTAGAAAGTATTATAGGATTTTAAACATTTAAAATGAATAATCTTTCTTAATAGCAGATCAATGTCATTTCCAGTTGACTACTACTAATTCTCTTTTTGAAACAACCTAAAAACATTAATGATGATAGATGTTCCTTGGAGAATACTTAAAAAAAAAAAGCTGCAGCTATAAGCAAATAACTTATTCTATTCCAATCTTATCAGCTAGAGATCTGTACTACTGAAGACTACACCATTAAAAATGTTTCTGCAACATAACAGCATGTCAGGGAAGATGCACTTATATCTGTGACAAAACAAACAATGTTACTGAGGGTATGTCAACACTTGCTCCCTATCTTGAGATAGGGATGCAAATGTAGCTGACCGAAATTGCTAATGAAGCAGGGATTTAAATATCCCACGCTTCATTAGTATAATCTCGCCCGGAACTATTCCAATCGCCATCCGATTAGAACCAGGAAGTGCGCTACGGGCTGCATTAGTTCGAATCAAACCCCTTGGTTCGAACTAACGTTACTCCTCAAAAAATGAGAATGTAGGAAATTTGTCCCACAAAAAGAAACATTTCATCTGTATCCTTTTAGCAATCATTCTGAGAATGAGTATACTAGCTAGTTCAGTCATTCTTGGAACTTTGTATTTAGATAGGCCTTATTTTGAGAGAGAAATATTTGGAACTATTACTATAAAAACTGATATTATTACTAAACTGTTTTTCTTATGGCTCCTATTACCCTTCAACAATGAAAATAGCAAATGCATTCATTTGTTTTGCTGCTGACTAACAATTCCTTATTTTCTAACAGCTAACAATGAAGTCTATTTGGTAACTACCTCCTCATTCTTTAACCTTTAAATCCTGAGTGATGAAGTTTTCAGGGGTGCATAGGGGAGGGAGAATGTGTTTTGTTTACTTTCTAATCCATTAACTCTTCATAAGATTATGTCTCAATATGTTTCAGTATGTTTGCCAAAATGTTCTTCATTCTCATAATGTTTGAACTCATACATGTCTTGTTTAAAAATTACACGATCCTGGACAAAGTATCCTTTCACCAGATTCTCTTTGCAGTTTATTTCATGATAAAGTACAATCTCTTCTAAACTTCAATCTGGACTATCTAATATTGGGAGTCTTATATCCTTCCATAGAGTGGTCCTCAACTTGTATACACTTGAAGTGGTATGTAGGGTACATATAACTACAGTAAAAGGCTCTGGCAGGTGGCACAGGTTCCATCAATTGAGAGCTGCTGGAGCCTTTCCCTGATGCTTACCCCTGGCCAGGATCTTTCCCCACTACTGGAGCCTTTCGCTGTGGTGGGGAAAAGCTCCAGCAGCAGTGAGGCCTACTCCTGCAGAGACCCCACAACCCCACCCCACTCCTGCACCCTGCCTACCTTCCCTCAGACACTGCACCAGTGTTCCCAGTCTGTTCCCTAGCTCCCACCCAGACCTCACAATCCCGTCCTCCCCCCACTCTCTGGCAGCCCTTTCCCACACACCGAACACTCATTTTGGCCTCACACCAGAGCCTAGAGGGACCCCACAAAATCTACTAGCTCTAGGCTCACAGAAGAGTTAATTCAGCCTTGTGGGGGGAAAAGACCTGAGATTCATCACATATCCCCCCTCCCCAGAGGCTGGAGCATGAGGGCCATGAGGTGTCTCTTTCTTTTGCTTCTCATTTGGGAGCTACATTTGTAAGGGTTCTTTTTTCTCCTCAGTGAGGTGGATTTATTTATTTATTTATGGCTTCTCATTTGCATGTAGCCTCTGACTGATTTTTCTGTGGGTCAGTGACCCTTCACTCAAGATTCTTCATCCTTGCTCTAAACACTACCGTAAGTGTGGACCTACTCTGCATGGAGAACTTATCTCATGCACATTTCTTCCCCCACTGGCACTTTCTCCTTCCTTCCCAGAGCCACCTGCCCTTGAAATAGTTATTATAAAACATCCCTATGATAATTTGATTAAGTTTAGGACAGCGTTTATGGCTTTTTGAAGCTTTCAATGTGATTTAGCAGACAGAGACAAAGGAGAGCCAGCATCATGAGACCAGCTAGCTCTACTCAAGATCACCAGGAAATTCTCTGCAGAGCAGTTTGAGAAAAGCCACTCTGGTACATTCAGAAATTACCTATTCATAGTAATAATATTTACCTTTCTTTCTGGGTAAAATCTACAGAGAAAGCTTTTCTGAGCTCCCCACAGCCTGAATGAGCATGAGATCATTAAGGATAGTACAAACCAGATAGTTTAGAGCTATTTTTATTCAGGCTTAATTAAAGCAATGTATAAAAGCATTCTGCCCTGCAGATCGCAGGGAAATAACTGCAAGTTCAAAAAATGAGCTCCATGAATTTTCATATTTCCCACACACTCCTATAATTTATCTAACAGCACTTCTATTTTGCTTCTCTAGGACTCTTCATCTCCAAATGCCAAGGTCATAATTGTAACCAATATTCAAATGTTATTTCACTTCTCTGGTCTTCTCCAATCTCTGATCATTCTAATATAGGCAGGAGATTTTTCTTTTTAATTTGGATCACCGAAGATGAAAGTTCATCTCATTTTGGTGTCACAATTTCTATGTTGGCATGTTCTGACATAGACAGACACAATTTTTCTAGTCAGTCAGGAAAGGGCGCCAATTATGTGGGACTAGGGTGGTCAATAGCCCCCGCTCCATGTTTGAACCCTTGGATTTCAGTTTGCTGCTTGGCTTGTACTGAGCATGCTCAGTTACTCTGCTGAAGCCACTGTTCTCAGTCTGCCCTTCCATGCTTTCACTCTCCCCACCAAATCATAGCATTGACAAGTCATTCCCCTCCCACCAGAATCTGAAGATACAGTGTTGGTAGCGATCCAAGAGGTCCAGCTACTCTGACCCTGTTTCCCATTTTCTCTTCTACTTCAAACAGTGAGCTGTCAAGTCAAGACACTTCAGTTCAGGATGCACCTTGAACAGTAGGACTAGTGCATGGGCAGATAACAGACACAACAATTAGCAGAGCTTCCATGATTACTGAGCAAAGGCTGACAACTGTATCTCAGAAATTGAGAAAGGGGAGGAGAAACACAGGAAAGGAGAAAAGTAAGGTAGGAAGAATTCAGAAAATGTAAAAGGAGAGCTGAGGAAAAACAAGGTAGAAAACAGGAAAAGTAGAGATAAAACCAAAATTCCATACTGCCAAAAATGGAACTTCTTAAAAATCAAAGAAAGAAAAGCACTCGCTTAAGAAAAGCCATTTCAAGCATCAGGAAGTAGCAGGGAGCTGTATTAAAAGCACAAGTAACTTGACTGAGCTATAAAATACTTTACAATACAAGATGGAAGGCTGGAAGAAAAGTTTCACATCACTATGCCATCAAGCTGCTTATGGATCACATTTCCCCCCAAATATATAACAGGGTGAATCCTCAGTTGCTGAGTGCTCCACCTTCCTCAACTTCAGAGGGAAACTGGGTTGCTCAGCAACAGTGAAAAATCAGGCCACCTCTACACCTAGATGCCTAAATATAGAATTAGTATGTTAACTTTAGGTACCTAGGTTTGAATATTTTGTCCTAGCTCTTTCCACTGTGAGGACTGCCTTCAAAATGCAACAGCATAACAGTTACATTTATTTATTTTATTTATTTAAATTTTTTACCCTGCCTTTCTATTTAAAATAATCAAGGCATTGAAAAGCTTTTGATGTAATATTTTCCCCTAAAAATCCTTGGTTATTCACAGTCCTTTCTATACCACCTAGCAGCAATATTCCCTCTAATGTTTTCCATCAATGTGTGGAGCAAATTTTATTATGTGCACCAAGGCATGTGTGAATATGCACCACCGGTAGAAACGCATGCTGCCCACTGGAGGCGCTCTGCTAATCAAACAAGCAGCTAATCAGAATCTCTCCTTGGTGGCTGCCCAAGCACTCAGCTTACAGGGTGCACTGCCCAATCGTGACCTTCAAGGCCGAGGAAGCCTGGAGTTCTCCATCTCCTATAACACTAAATTTTTTTAGGGATGGAAAGGGAAACTCCGACTAATTTGCAGCTGAAGAGGAGCAATGTTATGGCTTTTATGAATGAGCTTCCAACTA